>NW_006284843.1:4901606-4906377 GCF_000327345.1 Myotis davidii
CATCAAATGATCTAGGGCAGTGGTTCTCAACCTTCCTAATGCCGCGACCCTTTAAAACAGTTCCTCATGTTGTAGTGACCCCCAACCATAAAATTATTTTCGTTGCCACTTCATAACTGTAATTTTGCTACTGTTATGAATCGTAATGTAAATATCTGATATGCAGGATGTGTTTTCATTGTTGATGTCATCACCCTGGGTACTCATATGTGGGCATATCTGCATGTGGGTGGAGACGGATAGAGGAGCGGTTTCTCGGTTCCTAAGACCATCAAAAATATGTGTTTTCCGAAGGTCTTAGGCCACCTTGTGAAAGGGTTGTTCGACTCCCAAAGGGGTCGCGACCCACAGGTTGAGAATCGCTGCTTTAGGCTGAAATACTACCTTCAGGACTACTAAAAAAATCAAGATCTTCAATTACATAGTTCTTCAAGGTATAGGTTAACTTGAAAGCTAAATGACTCAGTGTGAGTCATACAGTGATGCCTCTCAGTAAATTATACTTTAATGAGGACTTCTATGTTATGCTTGTAAAAGTAACTCAATAAATTTCTTTCCCCTGGAATAATAGCACATTTCACCTGGAAGAGATTCTAGAAGTAAAAGGAGCATATGCCTTACTTGTGGTGATATGACATGAATGTGCCTGTTCCAAAGAAGATGAAAATATAATAATATTGTGTTCATTTTGAGATAGAATAAAAAAGATTCAGAGAACCAAAGAAGAAAGCAGAACAATTAACTATTTTCCTAAATTTGTTTAAAGAGATGCAAATGCATATAGAGATATCAGGTCCAAACTTCCTCTGAATGAAGCAACATTCATTTAGTCTGATTTCAATGCTTTCCATTAAAGTGAATCTACTTTTTTAAAAAATATATTTTATTGATATTTTACAGAGAGGAAGGGAGAGAGATAGAGAGTTAGAAACATCGATCAGCTGCCTCCTGCCCACCTCCTATTGGGATGTGACCGCAACCAAGGTACATGCCCGTGACCAGAATCGAACCTGGGACCTTTCAGTCCGCAGGCCGACCCTCTATCCACTGAGCCAAACTGGTCAGGCAAAGTGAATCTATTTTTGTTGTTGTTGTTAATCCTCACCTGAGGATACTTTTTACATTTACTTTTTAGGGAGAGTGGAAGGGAAAGGGAGAGACCAAGAGAAAAACATCGATGTGAAAGAGATACATCGACTGGTTGTCTCCCACATGCACCCCAACTGGGGTCAAGAATCGACGCTCTACCACTGAGCCAAATCAGCTAGATCAGCGGTTCTCAACCTGTGGGTCGCGACCCCTTTGGGGGTTGGACGGCCCTTTCACAGGGGTCGCCTAAGACCATCGGAAAACACATATATAATTACATATTGTTTTTGTGATTAATCACTATGCTTTAATTATGTTCAATTTGTAACAATGAAAATATATCCTGCATATCAGATATTTACATTATGATTCATAACAGTAGCAAAATTACAGTTATGAAGTAGCAACAAAAATAATTTTATGGTTGGGGGTCACCACAAATTGAGGAACTGTATTAAAGGGTCGCGGCATTAGGAAGGTTGAGAATCACTGAGCTAGAGCAAGTTGAATCTACTTTTCATGAAGTTGTCTCTTTAATTTTTAACTAAGATTTTTTAAAACATTAAATTTATGGGAGTGACAGTGGTTAATAAGATCATATAAGTTTCAATTGTACATTTCTATGATACATGATCTGTATATTGCATTGTGTGCCCACCCCCCAAGTCAAATCATATTCTGTCACCATATATTTGGCCCCCTTGTCCTTGCTCCTCTACTCCCCTCCTTCCCTCTGGGACCTTATGAATCTGTGTCTATGAGTTTTAGCTTTATATCAGACATATGAGTAAAACTTTCTTCCACAGATTGAGTGAAAATCTGCATTCTTCTATCTACTTCAAACATATACTTTTTATTCTTTATAAATTTATGTTAAATTTCCAAAAGAACATTTGCAGCAATAAGGCCAATTTCCATTTATTTGTGTTAATGAATGAAATTGATAATATTCACAGCTAAAAATATATTTTTAATTGTTACTAAACAGTATATATTTGTGGCACTACTTTTACTTATCCCTTCTGTTCATTTCTAAATTTTCATGTTTTTTATATGAAACTAAGTTCTTAAAAGAGAAACAGATAAAATAGCATGTTTATATTATCAAATTATGTTTTCATTTTAATTGATATAAGCATAGTGGAAATAGCATTTTTATTGATGATCTTGGCTTACATGAAAGATTCTCAAGAATTGCATTTCTTGAAACTACAAAATTATTGCTTAACAGGAATTGTTTAGTGTGAAATACAAGAATTTAAAATTTTTCATATTGAAAAATGTATGGTCTTGTGTATTTTTCAAATTTGCAATAATTAAAGTTTATAAGTGATTAGATGTTTATGTTACTGAAAAAATGCAAGGGCAGTCTACTGAACATTCTAGGCCACATGGATTTCTATGGAATGTCATGTTCAACTTTTGAAATGTGTGTGAAGGGGCAGAAAGTCATATGGATGATATTAATGATTTGATTGATTTGGGACTCTTCTGTGAAAAGTGATGACCAGTTCAAATCTCCAAGATTTTTCCTCATCACTGCCACTTTTGAAATTAGAGAAGGTCAAACACTTGAATACTAACACATTCAGGGCAAGGATGTATACAAATGGTAGTAGGATTGGAAGCAATGTTCTCAAGTCAATTAGCTCAGGTCCATCTGAGTCTATGAGTCTTTTCCTAGCCAAGTAGAAGAGAACTCTCCTTAATCTGAAATCTGCTAGCCATTATGATTCTTAAACTTTAAATGCGTAAGAATCTCCTTCTCTTAGGTGTGAGGCCTGTGCAGTAGTCTCCACACTTGGTTTAATGTTTTGCTTCACCATCTAGATATTCTTTATATGTATTACATATGCGTCCTTATCCCCCCCATTTCCCTCCATCCCCCCACTCATGCCCTAATTCTCCCCCTCCCCCCATGCTGTGTCCATTGGTTAGGCTTCTATGCATGCATATAAGTCATTTGGTTGATATTCTTAATAATTTTATTTTGAACTAATGTTTTGTAAGTGAAATTCAGTGGGGAAATTGAGCATATGCATTACCAAAGGGAGATACATGCAACAAGTTTGCCCCTATTTCCGGCACATTATTCACATATAGCCTCTGTGATGCTCCTTGAACATAGAATTGTGGTTGACCCCATGCTTGGGCATTCAGCCAGATTTCAAAGCGAATACAAGTAAGCATGTTACATCATTGACCAAGTAAACAGAGAAGCAGTCCTGAAAGATGACATTCTAAGAAATGTGACCAACCAAAGAACCCCATTGTATCCTTTCTTACTTTCGTTACTCCCCTGTAGTGACTAACCACTTATGCTGAACATGATGACATGGAAGGAGAAGGAAAGATAAGACAACCCATAGTTTTTTTCAACTTTTAGTCCTTTCTCACTCATCACTAAGCTTAAAGTAGAAAGTGCTGGTAGAATGTGTGCATAACAGGAAATGAAATAACAACTGAGTTAGTTTTGTGGAACATTTATTTTTCCAGTAAGAATGAAATACATAAGCATGTATTGACTAAAATGATGAATTATGTAAGTTCAGTAATTCCCTATCCATGTTATAGGCTCTTAATATTTGCATTTTAAACCAGCATTACACAATATAAATATAAACATAAAACTAATGTTCATAATTTAAAATTTTAATTTTTTTGCTTGAACAAAATAGCAAACAACAAACATCATGACAAGGTAAGAGAGAAGGCCTACAGCACAAAGGAAAAGGCTGTATACTTTACAACTTAATGGCATGTTTTTTTCCCTTCTTTTTAAACAAGGGCACACATGTTTTCATTTTGCAGTTGGCAGTGATAATTACGTTGTTTTTCAATTTAAATTTTATTTTCAATTACAGTTTACAATTAATATTATTTTGTATTAGTTTCAGGTGTACAGCATAGTGTTCCCCTAATATTTCTAGTACCCAACTGGCACCATACATAGTTATTACAATATTATTGACTATATTCCCTATGCTGTATTTTACATCCCCATGACTATTTTGTAATTACCAATTTGTACTTTTTAATGGCTTTTTTTTTTTTTTTTTACCCAGTCCTTCACTCCCTCTTCCCTATGGCAACCATCAGTCTGTTCTCTGTATCTATGAGTCTGTTTCAATTTTGGTTACTCATTTATTTTGTTCTTCACATTCTCTATATAAGTGAAATCATGATGTTTGTCTTTTTCTGACTGACATACTTCAATTAGTATAATACCCTCTAGGTCCATTCACGCTGTTTGAATAGGTATAGGGTGGGATTGGACATCTGCTTCTTTAATAAGTCATGATGCAGGTAATATATAGAACACATTTTCCCTAGAGCATTCATTTGATTTTTTGAAATATAACCTTTTACTATTATTTATATTTACATGCATATAGCTCTGATTGCATAAGATTGCAAGATCCATCAAGGTAAGACATATGAAATACTTGAGGTATCTTACAGTTTTAGCTGAGTGTCTTCCATATGGTATATTTTAAGAGCATATTTGCTTATCCTATCTAATAAAAGACAAAAAGGGTAATTAACTGTACCTCCACTACGCTTCCCATTGGCTAATAAGGGTGATATGCAAATTAACTGCCAACAAAGATGGCAGCCGGCAGCCACACAGCTGAAGTGAGCAGGAGGCTTGCTTGCTCCAGTGATGGAGGAAGCCAAGGTT
>NW_006284843.1:4906584-4909456 GCF_000327345.1 Myotis davidii
GGAGTGGCTGTGGTGCTGTGAAGCTGGGGGCATGATCTCTACAGGCCATCCGAGGGACTCCACCTGTGCATGAATTCGTGCACTGGGCTTCTAGTAATAATAATAATAAAAGGCTAATATGCAAATTGAATGGCAGAATGACCAGTTGCTATGATGCACACTGGCCACCAGGGGTCAGATGCTCAATGCAGGGGCTGCCCCCTGGTGGTCAGTGCACTTCCATATGGAGAGTGCCACTCAGCCAGAAGCTTGCTCATGGCTGGCCAGCACAAAGGTGGTGGCAGGAGCCCCTCCCACCTCCGTGGCAGCACTAAGGACGTCCAACTAATGGCTTAGGCTCACTCCCCGGGGACAGCAGACCTAAGCTGTTGGTCATACATACACTGAAGGCTCCAGGCTGCTAGAGGGATGTCTGACTGCCACCTTAGGCCAGATCCCCCAGGGAGTGGGCCTAAGCTGTCAGTCGGACATCTCCCAAGGGGTCCCGGACTGCAAGAGGGCGCAGGCCAGTCCAGGCTGAGGACCCCCCCCCACGAGTGCACAAGTTTTTGTGCACCGGGCCTCTAGGTAATAATATTATGAAGAGATATCTGATATTAGTCTACCCAAGTAGTAGTAAATAAAATAATTTTCACAATAAAATTAAATTTTAAAAGTACTGTCATCCATTGTGACTGTCATGACCTATTTAAAGTATACATTAATTTATAGGGCTAAAACTAAAGTCATTCCCATCTAAAAATTATAAACATAAAACATTTCTTCCAATTATTTATAATTTAAAAAAACTGTTGAATGCATAAATATGTATTCATGTTTTAAACCAAGATTTTTTTGGAAGAAATTTAGTGGCACAAATGTTTTTCTAAGTGAAATCTTGTATGTAAATTCACTATTTTAAATAATTATTGACAGAACTGTTCTCTTGAAAGAAAGAACATCCAGCCCATCTTCCTATTGACAGACTGTATGGCACAATGTGAGAAGAAGGTGTTGAGTTTACAAATAATGTAATCACTAAGTGGTCATTTCCTTCCAGAATCCTCCATCTAAGATTTAAAATGTACATGCTACTAGTACCTTTCAATTTAAATTAAATTAAATTTTGTTAATATTCACTTTTAAATTAGGCTCAAATGCCCTGGAAATACTGGGGGAAATATTCTGATGATTGCTAGGACATTAAGCTGTTAAAGAATTTTATAAATAGGCCAACTAATTTTTAGAAAATGACTATGTAAATAAGTAAAATAAATAAATTAAAACCTAGTTGAGTCACCTGTGAGAATGAATTTCAATTTTATTCTATTACTTATAAAGCAAGTGCAGAAAACAAGAGGTTATTTAGTTTGGAGTTCTGCCATTTAACCTTTACAGAATGAAATCCCTAAGTAAAGACTCTTACAAATGGGAATGTGTGAAGTTATTCATAAATTCAGCAGCCCTTTTTAAAAATGTCTGGGAAAAGTGTTTTATACATGAATGCTCCATAGGGTATAATCATGGAATACTTATTGAAGATTGCATATGGGCTTCAGTCCTGTGAAAAAGGTGATCTGACTAATAACAGATTGATGGATATGAAAGGCTCAAGTACTTCTAGTATTCCAGGCCAATTATCTGTGAACTAAGAAGGACTTCAACGATAGTTCATAATGAGTCATTTAAAGCTGTTACAGTCAGTTAGGTTAAAATCCCTGTTAAATATTGGCCTGCATATGGTTAGTCAAGGCAGATGAAAGCAAGTTTATGCCTACCAGTCTGCTGTCAGTTAATAGCCCCAAACCACAGACCTCAGTTTCTGCAGTCCTGAAAAACTATGGTGTTTTATTTGGGACTGTATTCATAGAAACATAACTTGGAGCAAATGTATCCTACCTTTCATAAATCTTTAATTTCATAGGTTTTCTCGCTTGAACCAAGACTGCAATTTCTATGGTTATAGTGTGATCAGTATAATCAACTAGTTCTAAAGTTGTGATTTGATTTTGTGAAGTTTCCTGACAGCCTTAGGTAGTAGTTTCTTCTGTATGTAGAGTGTGACTAAATTACACCACAGAGGGTTTCTGAGTAGCAGTTTATGCAAATGAAATGTTTCCCATATCTCATGCTCCATAATAATAACAATCATTGGAGCTTAAAATAAGAAATTGGGATAAGGAAAAGTTTTGCATTCTGATCATTTAATATAACATTTTTCTTATTGTATATCAACATAAGTTATTTGAAGAAAAAAAATATATATGTATATATATTTATGAGAGGCCCAGTGCATAAAAATTCATGCACTGGAGGGGGGGGTCCCTCAGCCTGGCCTGCCCCATCTCACAGTCCAGGAGCCCTCAGGGGCAGGAGGCTACCTGGTGATCAGGGGAAGGTGACGCCCCCATCACACCTCTGCTGTTGCCACTACTGGCAGCGCAAGCCTTGGCCGGCCCTGGTTATCTGAGCCTCAGGTGGCCCTGGTTACCTGAGCCTTGGGCGGCTCTGAGTGGCTGGGCAGCTGCCATCTGAGGCTTGCCTGCACCTCGGGCTGGCCCTGGGCGGCTGAGAGGCTGAGGGGATTGGGGGACTCTGGAGGCAGGTGCACAGAGAGGCTGGGCCTGGCCTTGCTGCGTGCCTGCCACCCTGGCAGGGCTGAGGGAACTGGGTGCCGCCATCTTGTTGCTGTGGGCACCACCATCTTTGCAATGGTGTGATGGTCAATTAGCATGTTCCCTCTCTATTAGATAGGATATTGTTTCCATGATGTATACATCCCTTATTTGTACTAAAACTCTAGAAAAGTTTTTAGAGCCAATTTGTTGGAAAAGCTTGACATGGCATTTTGTGAAGACAATGCAAGATAAAGTTCATGGGTGGGGGGGGGGGT
>NW_006284843.1:4909548-4913366 GCF_000327345.1 Myotis davidii
TGATATGAAGTAATTTAAAACATTGACAAATCCATTATTGTGCTCCCTGTTCTGTGAAGGAGAGCTGGATAGTCATACAGAATGCTGTCTTGCACAGCAATTCCATTACTATTAGCAACGAAGGTACTGACCTTGTCAACAATGGACATACACTTTTCCCTTAATAGGAATCAGATATTTAGGCTCTGATGTCTAAAACTATTTCAGAGAGAATACGATTTCAGCAGTTCTCATTATTCATTCTCATACCTCCTTCTAGACCACACTTCGGCCCATGCATGTAATAATGAGAATATGAGTGAGTTTACATGTTGATTACAAGTGCCTGACCATATACATATATGCAAGGTATTTGGCTCAAATACCTTATTAAAGAAACACTATTTTAAAAATACTTTTATTGCTGACCTTTAAAAAGTCTATGACAGTCAAAATAGTGTAATGATAAAAGTGATCTAATTATAGTTCAATTTGATATGCTACCCTTGCAACTTTGATACCTTCAAACACATATTTGATTATGATTTTCAAAGTCTACAAAAATCTTCGATATTAGAAATGTATTTGCTGCCATCGCTCCTCTTACTCTGGCTGCATTGCCAAGGCTCTAGGACTTACCAGCATGGACACTCTCTCGGAAGCAAATGGCAGTTCGCCTTTACCTTTTTTCTCGTCTATGAGCATCTCCCCTGCCTGGCCCTGGTCTTCATGAGGCAAAAGGAAACACTCAGCCCAGACGGCCCAGGTGCTTTCAGTGAAAGCAGTGGCAGAGGTGAATATGCCCATCAGGGCTTCTAATCGCGTGTCACCGAAGTCAATAGGACTGACACATAGCGCTTGCTTATAACTGCCAACAGGCTCTTTGGAGAAAAGCCTTATGATGCTTATGATTTCAACTAATCTTTCAAAGATTCCTGCCGCAAATTCTACCAAGCAGAGATGGAAGAGTTTGACTTTTTCAGAGCTACAGAGGAGGCTAGAAAACACAACACCGGCTGTGTAACTAACAAGACAGAGGGTAAAATTACAAAGTTGCTATCTCCAAATTCAGTTAATCAAGTTGCTTGTCTGGTTCTCATGAATGCCATCTACTTCAAAGGAAACTGGGATAATCAGTTTAACTAACAGAAAACCCAGGGAAGACCATTTAAAGCCACTTAGAATGAGGAGAAACCGGGACAAATGATGTTTAACGACATGGAGGCTGTCCTTGGCTCTCTGGGCATGACTGATGCCTTTGAGCGGATCATGGCAGACTTTGTCTGGGAGAGACTGTCGTTTCTGTCCAAGGTCATGCACAAGTCCTTTGTCAACGAGGAAGGCACCGAGGCTGCAGCCTCCACCTGCGCCATCACGATGTTTCAATGTGCAAGAATCACCTCCAGGTTCTGGCTGACCACCACTTCCTTTTCTTTATGCAGCACAGCAAAACCAACGGTATTCTGTTCTGTGGCCAATTCTCCCTCCCTTAGGGGAATGGTCAGTATTGCATGCAGCCCTTCTCCTGTCTCCTACCGACCCACTCTTCCTCTGACACTTCACAATGTGCCTGAAATCCAAAGTAATCTTTGGTGACAATCCATAAATAAAGAGCCTGATTTTGAAGAAGAAAAAAAGAGAAATGTTTTACACCCTCCCAATACTTCATCTTAACCTCTTCTTCTTGTCTTCTGTCACATTTTCATTCATTCCATCATTATTAAAAACAGTTTTTGATCAAAGATGAGCTGTTCAAAAACTCATAGTTTCTTCCTTCAGTTTTTGTTGTGCCTCTTCATTTCACCCCATGGAGCAAATGAATGAGAGAGGAGATGTTAGAGAGATGCTAGTCGCTGTTAACTGGTACACAAATATATCCAGTAAATAAAAATAAAAAACCTCAGAAATGCCTTTTGGACACTAATGAGACATATTGCTTTGAGCAAAAGTGACATGCCAGATTGTTCTTATAAAATAAAACAGCTTGACAGCATTCAGCTCTCTCCCCGCTCGCATGACCCCGATAATTTTTCCTGGCATCATTTGACTCTACTAAGTATATATTTACTCCATAACGATCCCCAGCAAAGGACTGTGGGGAGTAATACTGTTGATACATGCAGTACAAGACATTCTTACTTGCCCTTCCCCGGTTGTGCTGGCACTTGCTGACAGTTGTAAAAACTTGTTGTTGTCATAAGCTGAGACAACTCCAAAGGCACACAGGGAACGGATGTATGCTATAATAATAACAAGGTGCCACTTAAAAAAATACTTTTCAGCTTAGGGCTGCATTTAAACCTTCAGGTACAGTTCGTGAAACTCATAATGTGGGAGAGTGAGTACTGGTGGTGTCTTTGAGAGTCTCTGGGGGAAAAGACTCTGAGATATTGTTACCATTATCACCATCTTGCTAACTGAATCACAGTTAGTGCCTGCGTTATTACACCTGAGGGAGTGACTTACTACCCTCTAGGTTGAAATAAAGGGCAAAATGAGATTCTTTCATTGTAGAAAGGTGGAACAAACTCAGGACACACAAAGGAAAAGGCACACTATTCAATCTCAATCTTTTAAAGATCGAGATCTAAATTAAGCTGAATATGCAATCCTCAGTTTGGCCATATAAATTAATTGAGCATACGTTGCACCTAAACTGAATACAAATGAAAATCTTTATACAGTTAGGTACACCCTTCCTTCTGAAATATATGCGTCTTATTTTTGTAAAAATGCAGAAGCAAAAGCAAAATAAAACAGGCAAGAAAATTTCATACCAAAGCAGAGTTGTACTTGAAAAGGAAAGGATGTTAATGTCCCGCAAACTGTGTCATGTTTTATCTCTCAGTCAGTTAAGTTGTAAAATTGTAAGATGCTGTTGAAGTAATTCAAAGTAAAAGTAATATTGAAATGCTTTCATTTTTATTCACTCATAAACATTAGAGTATAAATGCTAGACTTCTTTTCAAATGCTATAGATAGAGCTGAGAGTTCTAGCTTTAAATATCTGGAAAGGAGATATAAATTGTATATTACACTTGAACCTGAAATATGAAACGGTCGCTTTGTTTTGATGATGAAAAGTTGAGCCCTTTAACAATGCTCTATTTTACTCAGGAGTTGAATTTTTTTACTCCTTTCCCTGATGTGATTAAATGTGTATTTCTATTGTTTCCTACTGCGATCCGGATTTATTTTTAAAAAGAATTGAGTGCCTTGTCTGTTTATAATAGTTCAAATATAGAACAGTAGATGAAACCAGTGACTCCTCAAAGTAAATTCTAGCCTGTGATTCTGTACTCATGTGCTCAATCTGCATGATCTGAGAAATGGTTAAAAAAAGAAAATATCACTGGGACAGTTTTCTTAATTATTTTCCGGGTAAGTCTTAATGATTAGGACTTTTAAAACACTTGTGATATGTTTCCAAATAACTAAACCGGGATATTTTATAGGAAAGAGTAGAGGGCACTGGTTGAGCATGCGCGCGCGCACACACACACACACACACACACACATATGATTGATTCTAGAGAGAAAGGGATAGGGACAGAGAGATAGAAACATCAATGGTGAGAATCCTGGGGATCAAGCCTGTAACCCAAGCACGTGCCCTTGACCGGAATCGAACCTGGGACCCTTCAGTTTGCAGGCCGATGCTCTACCCACTGAGTTAAACCAGCTAGGGCAAAATCCTTTTCTTTTTATCAAAGTTCATGAAAGGATGAAATTGAACTATTACAGCTTGGGAGATACCACAGGATTCACTCCCAAGACTGTGCTTATGTGAGAACACATTCCTGGCACTCATCAATCATTCAGCAGTATTTTCATTCCAG
>NW_006284843.1:4915142-4918214 GCF_000327345.1 Myotis davidii
TGTCTTAGGCTCGCTCCCTGCGGGGAGCAGGCCTAAGCCATCAGCCGGACATCCTTAGTGCTGCCACGGAGGCGGGAGAGGCTTCCACCACCACTGTTGTGCTCGCCTGCTGTGAGCCCGGCTCAGAGCTTCTGACTGAGCGCACTGACCACCACGGGGCAGCTCCTGTGTTGAGCGTCTTCCCCCTGGTGGTCAGTGCATGTCATAGTGACTGGTCATTCCGCTGTTCGGTCTATTTGCATATTAGCCATTTGTTATATAGGATTCCATAATATAGTCAGATGTTTAAATTGTCAGATGTCAATGAACTGTGTTCTCTTAAACAGAAAATTCAGCTTTAATTGAACTTACATTTTGCACTTCATTTTTCTTAGATGATCTGACACTAGTTTAAATTGAAAGACTCTACCCACAGACATTGTGCCTGGGAGGGTAAAAACTAAATACAATACCTATCATATGTTTGAATTTTGGCTGTCCTTAGTGAAATGATAGCCTCCTAGATCCATATTTCCCAGAATTTAATCATTGGGACAATATCACTGCAGAATTTCAGTAAGTATTTACACACATACACACACAGATACACAGTTTTATGATCAAATGTGTTGGGAAACTCTTGGTTAAACAAAGGCATATGAGTCTCTTTAAAGAAAGACTTCTCAGATATGGTTACTGAAATAACTTTAACTGTCTGAATCCAAGATATGCATATATTAGGTAAGGTATTGCAAAATGAATGGTCCATAAAAATTATATCACATTATAATATTCTCTTGAATGCTTAAAATAATACTATAAAGAGTTTTTATTGTCACTAAATACTACTAATACTTTGAAATCACATTTTATTTAAATTCTCATTAATGTTTATCATTTTTTACTTCTAGGACGTTTTGCTTTCCTTTCATTTGTATCCTTCTTTTCACAAAGGAAAACAAGTATGGCTATATTGTTTTAAAGATAATCCACCAAAAAGCTAATTTTTATGAGGGCTTCCTCCCATTATCATAATTTTATTTCAGCCTACTAGGCAAAGCTCTTTCTTTTTTCTTTATAAAATACAGAAAAAATGAGCTTTATTCAATCAAGTCTGATATCTAATATCATATGAGGAAAGACACTCTGTTGGGAGGTAGATTCCAATTTAAGATTACAAGGCCCAAAGAGTACCCCTGCTCCTGGTGAAACTACCTCTTCGCATCCAGATTAAAGATAGGGAGCCAGGCAGGTGTGCTCAGTGATTGAGCATCGACCTATGAACCAGGAGGTCAAGGTTCACTTCCAGGTCCAGACACATGCCTAGGTTGCTGGCTCAGTTTTCAGTGGGGAACGGCCAGCAGGCTGCCCATCAATGATTCTCTCTCATCATTGATGTTTCTATTTCTCTCTCCATCTCCTTTCCTCTCTGAAATCAATAGAAACATACTTTAAAAAATAAAATGAAATCCAATTAAATCTAGCTCTGAGCTACCTCTCCAAACACATTTATTACCAGCTTTTCTTAGTACGCTTCAGGCCCCTTGGCTTCTTTTTCTTACCCTTAAATACACCAGGAACTCCATGGCTGCGGAGTTTTTCATTCTGTTTTCCATTAGAATGCTCTTCCTTTAGAGATACACATGGCTTGCCCCTAACTTTATTGAGCTTTGGCTCAAAGTCAGTTCCTCAGAGAGACCTTCTCTTGCTACCAATTCTGAAAAGTCATCCCATTTCCCTCTATGTTACACTGCTTTCGTTTTTCTTCATAGCACTTACTAGTCTCTGAGAATATTTTCTTGTTTTTGTTGAAGGAAAAAAAATGATTTATGTAATTAAGTGTTTGTGTATACTTACCTTTGAATGTCAAAGTATGAGAAACACTTAATAGCAAATCTCTATTAAGCTCAGAGGTTTTCTGTTGTTTCACTTCACATTCTAATGAGTATTACAATTAAGTGTTGCTGTAATTAAAAAGCAGTTTTAATGTATGTAGCCAAAGTTGTTTACCCTACTAGCTTATTCTGACATGTTAGTAATTTCAAATTCATTCATCTGAATTGGAAATCAGCATTCCATTCAATGAAAGCAAAAGGTTATTGGGCTTGAAAAGTACAAAATAAATGAAAGCGTTACTAAGTACTAAGAATAAGGATTCTTAGGAAGGACATACATATTTTCCTTGATGTCTGTGTTTTCAACTGAAATGCAGTTCTTCCTTTCTCTCCCCTTTTGATTTGCATATTAGCTTTTTATTATATAGGATATTTAATGTGTTTTTTGTGTAAGTTGCATGTATTTGGGTGTTTTTTGAAGTTATTACATACTAGTGGCCCGGTACATGAAATTCATGCACATTAAAAGGGAATTAATTAGAGGAAATATTTTAATATTGCTATTTGCCCTTTCTCTATAATAGAAGTGTCAGAGATGAAAGAAAATTAGTAAAATGTATATGGAAATCTACCTCCTGTCAGAGTCTGGGGCTTGCTGCGGGACCTTGAGTCAAGTCCCCACCCACCACCCGCACGCGCTTTGAAAACACAGGAGACCCAGACCCAGCCAGCCCCATCTCCATTGGGTGAGACCCAGACCTTGCTGGCCCCACCCCCGTCAAGTCCCTCTGGGCCAGGGGCACAGCCTCAGGTCCCCTGGCCTGGCGCCGGGCAGGGGGCACAGTCTCAGGTCCTATATCAAGCCCCGCTAGGTGGGGCCATAGCCTGAGGTCCCCTGTCAAGCCCCACGGGGCAGGGGGGCACTGCCTGAGGTCTCTCGCACTGGCCAGGTTCCATGCAGCCTCAGGACCCTGCTGTTCAATCATGATGTTATGTCATCCCAGCTAATTTGCATATTCCTTTATTATATAGACAGATTCCTGGTGTTTTAAACATCAAATGAGGATAACCATTCTTTTCTTATTTTTATTGTTTGGTTGAATAATTGTATGCATCTACTGCTGCTTCTCTTCCTAAGTGAAACACTGATTATTCTCAGGCAGGACTAATTTACTCTGTATATGAGGTTAGTTTCATGTTCTCCAATTGGTCAAAACTGTCCCTAGTTCACTAAACAACTACTATAACTTCAGCTCTA
>NW_006284843.1:4918261-4920264 GCF_000327345.1 Myotis davidii
GCATATATATATATATAATTTAAATGCCATTATTATATTTCTAAGACTAGAGACTTTAAAAAGAACATATAAGCTATCTAGTAAGAATATTTTATTTAATAGAAAAACTGTTATAGTAGTATTAGCTTCCTTCATTTTATCCAATTATTTGCATTATTTCCCAGCATATTCTTTCCAAGTGCAAATAAAAGAGCACAATTTCTTTAGTTTGGAGATGCATAGAGGCATTAGTGTCACTTCAGGGTGTCTCAGGTCCCACAGACATGGCTTGCCTCTCAACATTAACCCAACAATTGGATCAATATATCCCTGGGCCTTCCTTTGACTTTTATAGATATAGAAAACCAATTTTGTTATTGAGCTAGGAAACTCACAAGAGATTGCCCTAAAACACATTATGCTAATAAGTTCTTTAAATAATGTATCTCTCTTATTCTATATATTCTTTTTGGAGAGATGAATATTAGACCTCATTTTATCCTCAAGGTCTCTAGAGTTGTTTGTTCTTTTCAAAATTCTGATGAATTTCTTTAAATAGTTCTCCATTTTATCAAATTTCTATCTTTAGTATTGTCTAAATGCTATTTACCTGTCATACTAATAAGCACACTAATTTGTTAAGCCATTTTCAAATGCATTACTTTTCTCAATCTCTTCTGTTGAGTTAATCATTCTCTCTCCCCCCTCCCCTTCTCTCGCTGTATATATTTCTTTATTTACTAACATTTTATTTAGGTGTTTTTTTAAATACCTTTTTATTGATTTCAAAGAGGAAGGGAAAGGGAGAGAGAAATAGAAACATCAATGATGAGAGAGAATCATTGGTTGGCTGCCCCCTGCATGCCCCACACTGGGAATTGAGCCCGCAACCCGTGCATCTGCCCTGACTGGGAATCGAACTGTGGACCTCCTGGTTCATAGGTAGACCCTCAACCACTAAGCCATGCTGGCTGAACTTGTTTAGATTAGCCAGTAACTGTCATTCTGCATGCTGTCACTGAATGGATCTGTAATGTAACTAATAGAAATAATTTGGTTATAAATAATATTGCACAAGTCTTTTATGTGCACATATATTTCTGTTGGGTATATACAGGGGAGGTATTTCTGGGTCTTAATTTTGCCAAACGATTTTCCAAAATGGTTGAACTAATTTAAAACCAATAGATGGATATTAAGAACTTATTCAACATATTTAATGTTAAGTATCCTACCCATATTTACATTTCCTCTTTTTAAAAAATAAACAGTAGTTTTTGGAGGCTAGTATTTTGTCTAAACTTTCAATTTATTAGCATGATTTTTTTTCTCTATTTTATATTGCTTTGTTTATTCTTTCTTTTACTTCTTAACTTGTGATTCATGGGGCCTGCTTATTTCATTAGTGTTTATTCTTACTGATTCTATTTTAAATTTGTATCTTATTTCTTTAACATCTGTTCATAATTTTTTTCACAGATTTAAGTTGTATTTTATTAGAGTCAATTTATAGGCAGTTTGCAGTAATAATTTATCATGCAAAAAGAGACATACCAGAGGCATGTCAACCCTCTGTGACCTTCCCATGTGACAGTGATGAACTCAGCACCCTCTGGTTTAGGTCACCTCAACTCCCCCCTCCCCGCCCCGCTACTATTTGATGCAGTGGTCATACAACCAGATTTGCAACTACAACTACAAGGGCTAGATGCAGAAATTATTACTGAGCAAGAAATTGTAAATATGGTTTTAACCTTTAGGTAGTGTTCTTAAGGGCCTAATGGGGCAGGATGTGCCTTGCCTTGACCTGGCAAAATTGAGGCTAACAGTGAATACAGCTGTGGTAAAGATAGCCCACGAATTCGGCACCTGTGTGACCCAACCCTATGTGAACAGGATTGGATTGAGGGGGAGGCACTTGCTGGACAAGTATTGCTGCCAGAAATCTAGACCAGCACAGTGGCCAAACCTATTGTCCCTTCCAGAGGTGGAAGACATTGGGGATACCTAGAAAGAAGGAATTA
>NW_006284843.1:4920344-4921436 GCF_000327345.1 Myotis davidii
CTTTTGCTGTAAGAGGTCCACGTAAGAGGTTCGCAGGGCATGGCCTGTGAGTTAATAAACATATATATAGGTGTCTGCCCCCAATTCCTAGCACAGATCTCCTAAAAACCTTGTAAATTCCTAAGAGATGAGAGCAGTAGGAACATCCTTTGTTCTGATGAGGTGACTTTGGATGGGCTCCTGGATGGGGGCAGGTCACCAGAAAGAACAAGCCATGATTGGAAGCTTGGAATTTTCAGCCCTGCTCCTCATGCCCCAGAGAGGACAGCAGGGCTGGAAATGGAGGTAATAATTGATAAGGCCTATGTGAGGAAACCTTCCTAAATTCCCTTTAGTAGGGTCTTAGAGACCTCCCAGGTGGTGAGCACATCCACATTGAGGTTACCCACTCCATGGGGACAGAGATCTCCTGTACGCGGGACCCTCCTAGGCCTCGCCCTATGTATCTCTTCATCTGACTGTTCACCTGTATCCTTTTTCAGACCTTTTAATAAACTGGTAAATAAAGGTGTTTCCCTGAGTTCTGTGAGCCAGGCTAGCAAATAAATAAAACCCAAAGAGGGATCATTGAAATCGCCCACCTATAGCCTGTTAGTCAGAAATACAACCTGGGCTTGCAAATGGCATCTGAAGTGAAGAATTGGGGGAGTTGTGTTCCACTGAGCCCCTTAACCTGTTGGATCTGATGCTGTCCCCAGGCAGGCAGTGTCAGAATTGAGTTGGATTCTTAGACAGCCTTCTGTCGTCTGAGAATTGCTTGTCGGTGTGGGTGTAATCTCCACATATTTGGTGACCAGAAGTGACGTGATCTCTGTAAAAGTAAAAGGGATACACAAGGATGAAAAACATAGAAGGGAAGAACTGGGTTTTTGTTTGTTTTGTTTTTTTATTTACAGAACATAGAAAACTGGGGGTTTTCCTCTATACTTACACTGCTGGAGCTCTTTGTCCTTTACTTTCACAAAGTTTTTATAGATGGTTTTAGTTAGTTATATTCTAAATCTATTCTGTGCAATAACAGAATAACACTAGCCAAATGTGGCAATTTAAATGTATTAAAATTAAATACAATTTTAACTGTTTTGTTTTAGT
>NW_006284843.1:4922053-4923170 GCF_000327345.1 Myotis davidii
TTTTCACCTTGCTCCTACTATACATGAGCTTTCTCTCTGCTCATGATAGAGGTTTAAAAGCTTTGATTCTGGAGGTGCAGCCTTGTGCGGTGATAAAAATAAGTCTTAATAGTTTTCCCTCTGTTTTATCTGTTTTTATGTGGGCAGCACATAAATTCCAGAATTCCTATGAGATGTCCTAATGGAATAAAAGGCTGAGCTGCCAGCAGTGTCAGTATTGCAAGATAAAAACATAATGCCGTGGAATCTATATATCAAATGTTGTGTTGTAAATGAAACACTATCTACGCCATGTCAAATCAGCTTCTCAGCCCTATCGTTTTCCTTTGACTCTGTCAGTGAGTGGCTTAGGTAACCTACCCCTTTCCCCCTGGACTTTTATGGACGAATCATTTCAGCATTGTCTGATGAAAGGGATATCGAGTCATTGGTTGTAAAGAGAAAAAAAATCTAATTAAACCTTGATAAAGTGTTTGTCACTCTGACTCACTGAAGACAGCCCTGTGTCTGACTTGTTTTGAATCCACAAGAATGAGCTAAGAATTGGTGATTTTGAAGGTCAAGATGATAAAAGGGCATGGGGGCCTAAATCTTTCACTTAAGGAGTTATAGAAGATGGAAAATTTATTATAGATTATAAGACCACACTCATTGTCTCCAAAAAATGATTATTTAAGGAGTCACAGTATCATGGAGATACTGCTAATAATCCTAGGAGAATCTTAATGCAGTAAGTAATCTTTTGGAGAAATGTACCATTGGGTGTGCCTGATTCAGTGTATCACGCTGTGTTTGGATTTATAGCTTATTTTTTTTAGTCCCCTTAAATTAATTGAATAAAAATAAGAGTCCTTGCCTACAAAGTTAAAATAACTTGCAAATGAAAGAGTCACAGTTTGGTCCCCTAACCTTGCTTTGTGTTTCAAAATCATTTATTCTGCCTAAAGAGACACTGACTTCAGATAAGGTTTATGACTTAACAAATGCCAGATCTGAAAAAAATATCCTTCACAAAATAATGACAACAAAAGTATACCCATCACTAAAAGCAAGAAAAAGTTTAGTGGGGAAGCCTGGCCAGTGTGATTCAGTGGTTGAGCGTTGACCCAGGAACCAG
>NW_006284843.1:4924008-4925825 GCF_000327345.1 Myotis davidii
ACTAGGCTTACATACCCACATTAACTCCTATATTAATTCTATATTAGAACCTTCTGCAGCATCTGTGGTTTGTCTTCCAGTCTTTGCTATTCTAAGTTCAGTGAGCAACATTTTTTGTTATATGTAGCAGCCCTTTTTCTTGACAGATAACCATTTGAAATAAATAATTTATTTTACTTTGAAGGTAAATGTGTCTGCATGTAAACTAAACTGATAGCTCTAGATTTGCTGTTTTGAAAATCTCTTTTACCCAGTGGTGCTACTTTTTGTATTAAAAAAAAATAAAACTTATATGCCATGTACTTCTTTCTGTAGAATAAACTCTCTACATCTTTTAACTAGGTAACATGGAATTTTCTAGAAAAGGAAGATTTATATCATTAAATTGATATTTAGCACCTTTCAAATCCTATTAAAATTAATAATTCTAATCTAGTTTACAATTATTGCTCACCCTATATATATAAACCCTATATCATACAAATTAGTCTTCCCATATGCTGTAGAATTGCCCACCTTTGTGCTATGTGCTTACCCTTGCCTAGAAGTAATTAATCTCACAGAGCACCAACACAAAATAAGGCCACTTTGAAACCAAAATAGAGTTTCACAAAAAAAATACCAGTCCATAATTTCGTCAAAGCACAACAAAAGCAAGATCACTATGAAAACCACAAAAAATAAACATCTCCTCTCCTGAATAAAATTGGCATCCAGTAGTTACTTACCAATTATAACTTTAGTCTACTCTAGTATTTCCTCCTTCTAGATAATATTAAGATACCCCATCTGAAAGTTACTCCTACTTCCCGAGCGAAACAAATTTAGAGCAAGACCCCACTTTCTGGAATCTTCCCTCAAATTGCAGAGCACAAACCCAAATACTATAGTAAATCCTTTCCAAAATCCTCTTACTCAGATGGCCCATGATTCCCCATAGTGTGCATTATCCCTCAATGCAACAAGAAACCCGCTTGTTCCATTGAAGGTGCACGCTGGTGGTTTGGGCTGGAGAAAGAACATTGGCATTCCCATGCCAGAATTCCATGATCTGCTCATTTTCCTCAAGTCGAAGGAAGATGAGGCTTCACAACTGCAGATACTACTCATCTTGAGATCTCAAAATAAAAAACAAACACACAAGCAAGCAAGCACTCACTGTATGATGTTCAGGCAAAGCCTGGGGAACCATAATAGCTTCAGGAGGGTGAGACCTCAGTAAACACCTGGAAGGAGTGATTCAGAAACCTAGCCAAACATAGGTTGTCAGGCCTCCTATTCTAGAGGCAGAAAATGTTCCCTGATTAGTATCTGGTTCTGCTCCCTGGAAATGGTTCCTAGCCTATTGTTCTCTCCTGTAATTGACTTCACCATATAAGTGTTTAGCTCTGTGCTCTGAGATGTATTCCTTTTTCCTTAACAAATAGGTATATTTGAAGCTGAATAGATGTTTTAGTCTAATTTCTATAAAAAGTTGATGGCCCAGAAGCTTCTTTTCATTTTGACTTGTCTTTGATCCTTTTTTGGCCCAAGCTCATACAACTATCTTAAAAAAAATAAATAAATAAAATAAAACCTCAGTTTCCTATGAACTTAATCATGGGCTTATGCCATGCCCCAAAAACCATATCCATAATGCTCTTTGGGCTGTTAGACTTCTCTCAAATAATATCTACAAATTTTCTAGAAGTTTTTTTTATGTATTCAGACATTAATTTCAACTTGTTAAGATGTCTTTCCAAGTATCTTACAGCAACACTCTTAAAACATTTTTACTCTGAAGCCATTTCTTTGAGAACCTTTTGTTTTGTTATGTT
>NW_006284843.1:4926932-4927398 GCF_000327345.1 Myotis davidii
TTTACTTTTTGAATATATTTTTAGTGATTTCAGAGAGAGAATGATGAGAGAGAATTATTGATTGGTTGCTTCCTACATGCCCCTTACTGGGGATTGAGCCCGAACCCGGGCATCTACCCTGATTGGGAATCAGACTATGACCTTCTGGTTTATAGGTTGATGCTCAACCACTGAGCAACACCGGCTGGGCAAGCATTTAAATTTTATGATTTACAATATTTATTGTTAAAATTACAATTTGATTTATAGTTTGTCAAAACAATAAGGGCAAACTTCCAATATTGTGCCGATAATATTTAATAATGTTCTTATTTTTTTCTCTTCACCTGAATGCTAACACAGGGTATTAAAATAACACAAGAATCTTTATAGATAAAAAAATGCATTTTAATTTCAATTTTGCTTAAGTAGTATACATATTGAGAAGATCAAAGCAGATATTTAGGAAAATTCATGCTTGATCAGT
>NW_006284844.1:0-3574 GCF_000327345.1 Myotis davidii
AGAGGCGGGATGGAGGGGGGTGGAAAGAATGGGAATCGGGTGGAGAGCCTGGGAGGACTTCCCAGAGAGGGTGGTGTGGGAGCGGGGTGTACAGAGGGGGCGGGGTGTACAGAGGGGGCAGGGCACAGCCACAGCGACTCCCATTCACAGTGAGTGGACTAAGTGTCAGGCACCCTTTCAGGTCATTTCACATGCAATCCTCACAGTGGCACCAAGAGAGTATATTCATCCGCATTTTACAGATGAACGCACGGAGACACAGGTTACAACCTGCGAGTGGCTTGGCTAGTGGGTGACGGAGCCTCCCTTGGGAACCAGGGGCGTCTGGCTCCAAAGCATATGACTAGAGTGGGTCCCACCCTGGCAGGCCGTGTCTCCTGGGGCTGTGGGCTCAGACTCACTGCTCCTCAGGGAACAGAAACCCCCCCGCCGAGTGGACCGTGCCCAGCATCTCAGCACTAAGCACTCTTCTGTGGTCATTTCATTCCTAGATTTTCCAAAACAGCCTCCAACACCCAGTCACAGCACTTTCATCAAGTCGGTGCCACTGTTCCTTCAGACCCATGGCTTCGATGGGCTGGAACTGGTCTGGCTCCACCCTGGACGAAGGGACAAGTGGCATCTTACCTCTCTGGTCAAGGTGATGGTTGGGTCTGGGACAGGGGTAGAGAGGCAGACAGGACCAGGAGGGATGGACAGAACCGTCTCCTACTGATGTCCTGTGAGGGCGGGGAGGAGGGGCCCCGCCGAGTGGACCGTGCCCAGCATCTCAGCACTAAGCACTCTTCTGTGGTCATTTCATTCCTAGATTTTCCAAAACAGCCTCCAACACCCAGTCACAGCACTTTCATCAAGTCGGTGCCACTGTTCCTTCAGACCCATGGCTTCGATGGGCTGGAACTGGTCTGGCTCCACCCTGGACGAAGGGACAAGTGGCATCTTACCTCTCTGGTCAAGGTGATGGTTGGGTCTGGGATAGGGGCAGGGAGGCAGACAGGACCAGGAGGGGTGGACAGAACTGTCTCCCACTGATGTCCTGTGAGGGCGGGGAAGCGGGACTGAGGCCTCCATGCTCCAGGGTCCTGGGGCCTGACCCCAGAGGTGGACCCGCAGGCCTGTGTCCAGAGACCCCACAGAAAAGGAAGACGCCATGACCGCAGTGGGGGCAGGGTGGGGTCAGTAAGCAAGCACCCATGTGTCGCTGCCCACTTAGTGAGTGTCACTGTGCACAGTCCCTATGACGGGGGCACTCAGGCACATCCAGGGAGAGCAGCCCAAGCATCTCCAGGGACCAGCGGGGAGCGACTGTCCAGACAGATTGCCCACAGCAGCAGCCCAAGCACGTTCAGAAGTGATACTGGAAGGAATCATGGCTGAGTATTTCCAAAAGACACGAAGGCACAGACTCAAGGAGCGCTAACCCTTAACCACTCACCACCAAATTGGTGAAAAATGAAGTTAAAGAGAGGACTTTAAAAGTAGCCAGCAGAAAAGGCACAATCATGTTAAATGGAGCAAGAAGCACAAGGCTACAAGACTCTTCAAAAGGGAACACGAAATAAAGATGTTTTTGGATCAATAAGAGGTGTCAGGGTTTCTCCCCAGCCCACCCACACTCACAATAAACATTAAATGTTCATCAGGCAGAGGGAAAACTATCCAGAAGAAAGGGGTAAATAAAGTAAGAATAAAGACTGCCAAACTGAAAGGTAGATAAAACTAAATAAATATTGACTGTGTTACATAATATCTTGTGGGATTTAAAACATATATACAATAGACATGATTTAAAAAAAACAAATAAAAGTTGTCAATGAGAACTTCCAAATCTGGAACCCAAAGTCTTATCTGAGACCTGGCCAAAAAAAAAAAGCACCTCCCCAAATACTGCTGTGCCTACTGCCACCTAGTGGCAGCATACAATAATTGCAGGGTAAGCTAGGAGAAAAGATTTACAAGGTGTAGTAACCTAAAGTTATCAGTAAGCATGGCAACCTGGCATCAAGTTGTCCAATAAATATTTGTTGAATGACTAGGTCATTGCTATGTTTTCTTCCTGTATTTATTTTTAAGAAAAAAATCACACTAAAATAGAAACTGGCATCTGTCCATTATACAGAATTCAGTCAAATATGCTGAAGTCCCAAAGATGGAAGTAAAAACACAACCCCAGCCCCACCAGCCAGAATAGCCAATCACATACGTGAACGCCCTTTTGGACAACTTAATATGCAAATACAAAATGAGAAGCATGGGTGATGAACAGATGGGTAGAGATACTTTTATGAAAACAATCATATCTTGGATACAATTTTAAATTTAACTTTACTTGAG
Organism: Myotis davidii; assembly: GCF_000327345.1. Lineage (NCBI taxonomy): Eukaryota > Metazoa > Chordata > Mammalia > Chiroptera > Vespertilionidae > Myotis > Myotis davidii. The sequence continues at coordinate 2,335 of NW_006284844.1, forward strand.
TTTCACCAAACAAAGAGAAGTTTATGGAATTGCTTAATTCATATATTTCCTCGATACAAGAGACACTTCCCCTAAAATATCCCTTCAAGATTAAAAAAAGAAACTGTGAGAACATTAAAGGTTGAAGTCATTATGATTTTCTCTAAGGACATAGTTTCATTTTTTTTTTTTTTGGTATAGACTAACTTCTTGCTGTGAAAGATGAGTTCACTGGCCCAGCCACATGGGCATGAACACACAGTTCTGAAAATACTGAAGCCCTTCTGTACAGTTAGTAAATGTCAGCCACTGTACTCTGCCCAGGGCTCTCCCTCTCTCTTGGCTGCCCCATCCCACCGCCAGGACTGTCTGCCCCGTAACCAAAGACACAGGGGAAAGGGGACTCTGGTCCCATCTCCCAGTCGCCTTCAACACCCACCCCCAACACCCACCCCTTCGCCCCAAGCGGCTTAGCTTCCATCTGCTTTACATAATGGCCTCAGGTAAAGCTTTTGAAAACCCCTGCTCAAGGTCAGCCCTCAGGCCCTTGCAAGTTTGCACAGCTGGATGAATGGAGGCCTTTCTTCCACACACACACTGGCTCCTATGAAGTCAAGTGCACGTCTGCCTCCTGGTGTCACGACCTCGCTTCCTAATGGGCAGCAGACACAGGCCTGCGGGCGTGGAGGCCCCTGAGCCGGCTCTAAGTTGGATGAGGCAGAAGGTGAGGGACCCACGCTCAGCAGGGAGCGGGCTTTGCTCCATGCCCAGCCCTGTGCCACGTGCTCATGGTCCAGATCCTCTCCAATCCTGAGAGGTGTTTCTTTGCTCCCTTCCTTCCCTCCCTCCCTCCCTCCCTTCCTTCCGGATTTACTGAGCACCTATCTGTGCCAGGGGCTGGGGTATAAAGGCAAAGCTAGCACCCCAAGACCTCACCGCCCCGTGAGAGCATCATCCACAAAACGGCTGTGACCGGGGTGGGTGCAGGATGCAGGGGGAGCCCCAAGTGACTCAGGGAAGGTTCTCCAGTGGAGTTAAAGCCAAGCTGGGACCTGAAAGATGAGGAAGGGCATTCCAGGTGGAGGGAACTACCTGTGCTAAGGCAGGGAGGCAGGAAACAGCCTGCCTGGTCGGGGAACTGTGGGAGGGCGATGGAGCCCAGGTACAGGAAATCTGCTGGGTGAGGCTGGGGTCCCAGAACCCACTACCGGGACCCTCTACCTCCTTGACTTCCTTTGCTCTGGACTGCCTGGCCAGGAAG
>NW_006284844.1:3647-4402 GCF_000327345.1 Myotis davidii
AACCAAGCTGCAGCTGGGAGAGCAGACTGTGAGCTGGGCTGAGTTGAGGGGAAGTGGGCAGGGGATAGGGACCTCTGCTCCCCTCTCTGAGCCTGTTTTGGCATCTAGAACATGGGCACCACCACCCAGTTGTTGGCTCCTATCGACCCAGGTGCCCCAGGAAGCCGAGGCCCAGGCTGGACTCATGAGGGGGAGGCCTGGGAGGGGAGAGCGGGGCTGGGGAGGGCCCTGCGTCCTCTTGCAGCCGGGCATCCGCCAGGCGGCGGGAGTCCCTGAGCCGCGTGGCCTGCGCTTCCCACCCAGCGGCTGCCTGGTGCGCCCAGTGCACGTCACTGCCCAGGAGTCCGAGGGAGCAGCAGGCAGGGCCCAGGGATGGGTCTCCCCGGGAGCCCCGCAGTGAGCGGTCTAGGGGTCTCCCCTGCCGGGGCACAGGGCTCAGTGGTTCCCAGCACCCGGTCAAAGCCCCCAAAGGAGGGTCCGTGTCCTGGGGCGGCTGCTCCGAGGACTGCAGGCTGGCCTCAGCCAACAGGAACCTGTGCTCTCCCCGTTCTGGGGTCAGAACCTGAAACCAGGGCCTGTGCTCCCCCGGAGGCTCCCGGGAGGGGCCTTCCTGCCTCTGCAGCCTCTGGGGGCTCCTGGCCCCATCCCTTCAATATCAGCTTCTGTCCTCATGTGACCCCTGTTCCGTCTTCACATGCCCCCTCCTCCATCCTCAAGTGACCCCACACTGTTCATGTGGCCCCGCCCCCTTGTCC
>NW_006284844.1:5532-17066 GCF_000327345.1 Myotis davidii
CGCGACTTTTCTCATCGAACCGGTACTCCGTGCGCTGGCTCATATTCAGACTTTAAAATGGTCGGGGTTCAGAAAGCCGGGTCCCAACCGCTTTTCCGCATTTTTGCCGTCTGTTAGGCTCGATGGTAACTGGATTGACCGGAGCCAGCTCGGCGAGGGTCCCCAAACTAGTTTCTAGACCTGAAGACTTTGTTTTTCTTTTCCACTTTTTCTCCCTCTTCCTCTCTTAACATAAGTTCACCGAAAGCAAAAATGGCCTTCTGTCTTTTTAACAGATGAGCGTCTTTCATTCCTGTGTGGAATGGAAGCTAAATGATTTGAATTGACAGTTTTATTTAAAATGCAATGTTTCTTCTCATTTTTCTTAGTTTTTAGAAATCAGCTACCCAGGAAAAATGGCTTTTACTCCCATGAGCCGCCTTCTGAGGATCCTCCCCCAGAGACGGGAGAGTCCGTGCGCCTCCAGCTCCAGTCCGGGGCTCAGCTCTGCAGGGTGTGCGGCTGTCTAGGCCCCAAGACGTGCTCGCGATGTCGCCAGGCGCATTACTGCAGTAAGGACCACCAGGCTGTGGACTGGAGATACGGGCATAAGCAGGCGTGTAGACAGGCAGGTGAGTCCATCTTCTGTTTAAATTCCAGCCCAGCTGCAGAGCATCTACCAGCAGATTTTTATTTTGCCCAGAACAGTTAAAATTAGAAAAGCTCTGATACTTCTCAGAAGCTCGGTAGCGACACCACCTTTATGAAGGAAGAGCTGTGCGCCTGGCCAGTGTGGCTTAGTTGGTCTTGTGGTGCAGGAAGGGTCTCCCTTGGATTCCCAGTCAGGGCACGTCCTGCGGTTGCAGCTTGATCCCCAGTAGGAAGAGCTGTGAGATTCTGCCCACTTAGTTAGATCTCATAGGAGCAGCATTTAATGGTCTGAAATCTAAAGTTTTGGAGTTATATATATTAATTTACTAGGAGAAGCTGTTACTGTATTGGAATATACTTTAGAAATATACTGGGAGACCATTCTTAAAACTAAGTGTTTTTTAAAAAATATATTTTATTGATTTTTTACAGAGAGGAAGGGAGAGAGATAGATAGCCAGAAACATCGATGGGAGAGAAACGTCGATCAGTTGCCTCCTGCACACCCCCCCTGCTGGGATGTGCCCGCAACCAAGATACATGCCCTTGACTGGAATCGAACAGGGGACCCTTCAGTCCGCAGGCCGACGCTCTATCCACTGAGCCAAACCGGTTTAGGCTTAAAACTAAGTTATTACTGGTGGTACAAGTTACCTTTTTTTGTTTCAGGTAATGTGGACAATACAATTCCAGATCACAACTTCCTTTTTCCAGAATTTGAAATTGTAATAGAAACAGAAGATGAGATTACACCTGAAGTTTCAGAAAAAGAAGATGAACCGGAGATTATAGGGAGCATGGGTAAGGAGTCAGTTTCAGAACTTTATTCATTAAGTGATTGTATGCAATGCTTGAAACAGTGGACTTAGAGTGTCCAGAAGAGAGGTGCTGACAGGAAAAGCCAGCTCACTTTGGAGGCTGCAGTACAGAACCTTCCAATATTGTCTCATCTGACGACACCCTTCTTGTTCCTCCCACCGTGACACATGTCAGGCACATTCTGGGTCCATGAGGTATGTCAGTCAGAGGAAGTGTGCAGGTGGCACTTGGGTACGGCTGCACAGGATGCTGGGAAATTGGTAACTTCATCTGGGTTCAAGGTCTATTCCTCAGATCAATATGGCATACGTGAGAGAATCTGGGGCACTTTTTTCTTTTTCTTTTTTTCATTGATTTTAAATATGGTTTCTTGAGGTTGATTTTTAGAGAGAGGGGAAAGGAAAGAGAGAAACATCAGTTTATTGTTCCGCTTATTTATGCATTCACTGGTTGATTCTTCCGTGTGCCCCGACGGGGATGGAACCCACAGCCTTGGTGCATCAGAATGACGCTCTAACAGACTGAGCATCCGGCCAGGGCCAGCAGGCCCTTTCGAAGTGAGAGGCATCTCTCATTGTCCCCACCTTGATCCTTATCTTCTCATGTAAATTTAAGCAAGAGACCTCCAGTGCATTGCGAAAAGCCAATTTAGTAAAGCAGTTGGAGCAGTGGTCGGCAAACTCATTAGTCAACAGAGCCAAATATCGACAGTACAATGATTGAAATTTCTTTTGAGAGCCAAATTTTTTAAACTTAAACTATATAGGTAGGTACATGGTTATTAACTTAGGGCACTCCTAAGCTGGCCTTTGCTAAAAACGTCCTCAATCTGATTGAGGTACGTTCGCTGAGGTCGACCCCTTGCAACTCTCCCATCCACACTCGTCTTGTGTACAGTAGGGCCTTTACTTACGAGTGTCCCGACTAAGGAGTTTTTTGAGATACCAGCTGTCTCTCAGCCGATTTTTTGCTTTGAGTTGACAGAGTAATTTGAGTTAACAAGCTCCTTAACGAGCTTGGTCTCAGAACGAATTAAACTCGTAAGTCAAGGCCCCACTGTACTTGTTTCATCTATCTCCTTTCTGAAAACCGACTTCTACACATGGGCCACGAAGTTTCAGTCGTACTGTACGTGCGCACCCGCACGTGGTATTTTGTGGAAGAGCCACACTCAAGGGCCCAAAGAGCCACATGTGGCTCGCGAGCCACGGTTTGCCGACCACTGAGTTAGAGCATGCAGCTTTGGTGAAAAAGCAAAGCAAGCAAACTTATGCATGTGGCTTAGGAAGTGCCGACAGACTCGGCTAATCTGCAAAACCAGTTGGGTGGGGGTCTGTGGCATTATATACTCTCCTGTCTGTAGGTTTCAAAATTACTCTGCTGGATATTTTGGTGCAGATTAATTCTCAAGGTCCCTGTTTACTTTGTTGTGTCCTTCCCAGAATTCATGAGAAGCACTTGGCAACACTACCTTGCCATGCCTGAGACTGCTGGCTTCTCTGCTTAGGAAGTAAAACGGCCCTTTTTTCCTTTCCTCTCCCCCTCTCTTTCTGCGTTCTCTCCTTAGGGAGGTTTTTAACCATTTGCTCTCAGTCCTTGGCTGGGGAAGATAATGGCTTATTAGTTACATGCTAACTGCAAATTGCCCACACTGTTTGGGCTTGTTTTAACTTTGCTGCCTCGGTTTCCCTATTTCTCCTGCTCTGGAACCCTGTAATATGACCAGTTTTACACACATAATTTGGTTAATTCTCTAGAGCTGATCATACTCCAGAGCCTCTGCTGATCAGATACCTGAGAGGCTGATTGGCAGCAGCATTTATTCAACACTTACTCTGCACCAAGGGCTTCTGGGCATGACCTCATGAAAATCACAGTTAATTAGCAACCCCATTTTGCAGTGAGGACTTTGAGGTTCTGGGTGTAACTTGTTTGGTCATATAACTGACACAAGTTGTTAGGTTTTAAATGGAGTTTGAGCTCACGTCTCACTCACTAGAACTCGAGCTTTTAAGAACCACCACAAAATTATATTTTAGATTAGGATGTTGACTTACTGGTCTATAGTTCATATAAGGACATCTGAAATACATGGTAATACTTGTCACAAAGATTAACTGCTGTTGGGGCCAGCAGTGGTGCAGGTGGCTGGGGTCCTAGGAGCTAAGAGTGCAGAGGAACAAGCTGGCGGGACAGCTGGGAAGAGAAGTGTGAGGAGATTTGAAGTCAGAGTCCAGGGGCATAAGGGTGACAGTGAGAAGTGCTCATGGCCCAGCCTGGGCGGCTCCCTGCTGAGCGTTGTCCCATGAATCCGGAGGTCCGCAGTTTGATTCCCAGTCAAGACACCTGACCCGGTTGTGACTCGATCCCCAGCCAATGGACGTTTTTCAACTATATTTCCATCTCCCTCTCCCTTCTCTCTCTAAAATGAACAAAACCATTTTTTTAAAAAAGAAGGGCTCACATTTGTTGAGTGTCCTAATATGTACTGGTCACAGCGTCCTGAGCCCAGGACTTGGATCTGTTCTTTTAAATTTGAAACTTTACTGAAGAGAAGTCGTCACCAGGAACCTGGGTAGTGAATAGTGAGTGCTTCATGGCGCACCTGGAAATTCAGGTGGTCATGCAGAGCCAACCTGAAAGAACTTAACACTAGAAAGACCGAAATTTAGTATATAGCTATATTGCACAAAAGCAGTCAAAATGACTGCATTGTGAAGGAATAACTAATGTGTAAAGAAATTTGTTTAAAATTAATTTTTAATATTTTTTATATTATTTACAGTTATATAACAAGTTATTCGACATTTCTTTCATGAATTTAGGGCGCAAAAGAAATAAACAACTTATTAGAACAAGTATCACTGCATAAAGATTCGAATAACAAGTACTAGTTTACCTTATTGAGCAACTGCAACTTATCAAGTATCGACAATTTATCATGTACTTGTATGTTATCATGTGACGATAATAAAAAAAAATGAAAACATTTCAATACAGAGCCAAACTGGTCATATAAGAAATTTACTCAATTCAATAATAAGAGTCATTTGATTATTTTGTCGCGAGTGACATGCTAGTGGAAAAGTTATCGGTTGTGACATTTCTTCCACAGCCTGTATATGGCTCGACAAGTTTCAGAACAACGTGTTCACTGAGAAGCATTGATGATGGTTGTTGTTCATCTTTCCCCAAATAAGGAAAACCATTCAAAACATACTTGCTACTAACATCTGAGGCAAGCCAGAATTTGATGCCAAATTTGTTGGGTTTATTAGGCATATACTGTGTAAACCTGCACCTGGCTTTTGATGGAAATAATTGCTCGTCAACTGTTATATTTTGCCCTGGTTGATAGCAAGCTTGACTATTTTCAATGAACTTGTCCCATATTTCTGAAACCAAGGCAAACTTATTTGTTTGTAGGTGCCTACTTCTTTCGATTCTTTTGTCAAAACGAATAAATCGTAGGATTTGCTTGATGTATAACACATATACATATATATACTGGAAATGAAGGAGGGGGAGGTAACTACAATTATTAATAAATGCATTTATATGTTGTATAAAAAGTCACAAAATTCTAAGACATTCTGTCATTATATACATCATTGTTTTTCTAATTGAAATTTAAAAAGCAGTCAAAATGACTTCCTTGGGCAATCTAGTGTTAAATAGGGAAAGCCCTTGGGAACATCTGGCCCTCACTGTCTGATTCATTCAACACTTAGTTGGTTGTTTGAAACTGGCTGCCCTCAAGCGGTGTGAATTGTTGAGTCCCGGGGATGATTCCTGTTGCCATAATGCTTGTGTGGATGGTTTTTAGGTGAAGCACCTGAAGAAGAATTGGAATCCATGGCAAAACATGAATCCAGGGAAGATAAGATTTTCCAGGAGTTTAAAAATAAAATAGCCCTGGAACCAGAACAGGTAAAGTAGAGCTCGCATGGTTCCCTCTTGTGTTCTTTCAGGGATTTATTTTAGGGGTGTTACCCTTAGAAGCTCTCTCGTCACAGCAGCCCTTCACACAAAGGGAAGGTGTTTTTCCTGTTATGATCCTTTTAGCAGTTACTGAGAGAACAAAAGTTACACTATCATATAGGATGTGTTTTATTTTTCTTCCTTTTTTTTGGCATTGTGAGAATGACTATATTATCCGCTCCAAGTCTTCTAGCATACACTGTGCAGTTGGATCATTGCACATACTGTCAGTGTAAACAAATGTAGTTGCCTTTATTGGAAGAACCCTGTACACAACGCATGTAACTGCCGGGTTACCCAGCACCCTCACCCCCCTCATAACGTGTGAGTGAGCATCTATGATCCCCCAGGCCTCCCCAGCAGCAGCGGGCCAGTGGCACATCTGCTGGCTGAGCACATGGGACTGCTTTCACCCCAGCATCCGGCATAAATGACTAGCAGCCCGCATTCTGCTGCACTGAGGGCACTTCTCAGGCCGCAACGGCCCTCACAGCAGCACAAGGCACATCTTTCTGTTGTGAAGTGAGTCAGGCCCTGGCTCTGCACTCTGCAGGTCAGAGGCCAGCACCCGGGCTGGTCCAGCAGGAGCCCCATCTGTCCTGAGGTGACCGTGCTCACAGCTGCAGTCCATCCCACTGACCAGCCTGCCCAAGCCGGGTGCACACCCTTCCCGGCCCCTGGATCAGACTTTAACCAGGTGGTTCTTGCCAAGAGCACATGGCCCGGTCTTGTCTGGCTGCTGCAACAGCACTGAGTTCACACCTGATGGGCTCCAGGTCACCCAGCAGCCCAGCACAGGCGCCAAGTGTCAGGCTGTCAACCATCCAGATGTCCAAGGCCAGGATGGTGGGCGTAGGCAAACCTCTCTCTCTGCCACCTAATGACACAGAAGGGACATGGCAGCCACACCTGCAACACCTTGAGGGGCAGTGAAGGATGTATTTTCTAAAAACATTAGGGATAGGAATGTGTAATATGGCTTGAAAAAACCAACAAGACATGTTAACACAGACACTGGTTTTGTAAAAAGAATCCTGGATCCTGGAGTTACATCATGAGCGTATGTAATCACAACTGCCGTGTGAAACAGAGGGAGATTGCTCAGCACGCTTCCCTTGCTCATTTCTGTTCTTCCCCTTCACTCCCTGGCCGTGAACAGCAGTCACGAGAGAAAACTTCCATAAGCCAGTCACTGGATCACATCAGTATCCAGGAGCTCCTAGGAAGAGTTGATCTAGGTTGAAACACTGACAAGGTGGTGTTCAGCACTGTGTGCTTTAAACAAAATAAAGGAAAACCATTCCATTGTTACATAATATCTTAAGAAATGTGCCTAAGTGGCATTTACTGAAACACTTTGTTTCACTTGGTATTTGTCCCTTTAAAAATGAAGGTTCCTGATACCTGTATGAAGGAAAGCACAGACGCTGCATGTTCAAGTCAGAATGGGGGAATAGGCTTATTGTCGGTCTCTTCACAGAACACAAGATTCAGATTCAATTTTGATTTCCTGAATTGGAGAGGCTAAAATCATTGCTTTGATAACATTGAAAAGGAATTAACTTTGAGAATATGTGGGGTAGGGGCGGGGGAAACTCTTAGGTAAGACGTGGATGATCGGAATGTGATCCTAATTGATTTCAGATTCTCAGGTACGGCAGAGGGCTTGCCCCCATCTGGATCTCTGGTGAAAATGTCCCCCAAGAGGAGGATATTCCAGACTGCCCCTGTGGAACCAAGAGAATATTTGAATTCCAGGTATGACCTTAAATATAAATTATTCCACTAGGTAATTACCCTGCTTTATGTTTTCAAAACATTACAAAACTACCAATGTAACGTATGCACAGGATCTGAATGGTATTACAGAAATTGCCCTACCATGAAAATCATGTTTCCTGCCCCACCTCCGGGCTTAAAACTGTCTTACTGCTTTATTTGGTAGTTTTTCCATCTCTTAAGTAACATGACTTTCCTGTCATTTGTAATTTTACTAATTTCCAGCTATCGGTGTGCTTCTACAATAATGAGGGTTTACATGTGTTCGCTTTTACCCTCTGGACCAGCCCCCACCTCCCAATATAAATACAGCATTATTTTCAGAGCCTCTGTTGTTCTCTTTGTAATTTTTTTTATTTTTTTTAAAATATACTTTATTGATTTTTTACAGAGAGGAAGGGAGAGAGATAGTCAGAAACATCGATGAGAGAGAAACATCGATCAGCCGCCTCCTGCACATCCCCCACTGGGGATGCGCCCGCAACCCAGGTACATGCCCCCGACCGGAATCGAACCTGGGACCCTTCAGTCCACAGGCCGGCGCTCTATCCACTGAGCCAAACCGGTTTCGGCTGTAATTTTAAATAATACATCTTCTTCCACTGATCACGGTATGACTACTTTGTGAGAGGAGTGTTTCAGAACTTGCTCTATTTAATGTGGATTTGTGGATTTCTTAGGAAAACAAATGCATGTGTCATTACGATACATTAAGTACCATTACGGTAAATGTTTTTTCAAAAGAGATTGTTAGCATCAGAATCATTTTGGGGTTGGGTGGAAATCAATCCTCTAACAGTGGATTCAGTAACCTTACCGAATGGTAGGTAATACTTGTTCCTTAGGGTAGAAAGGGAATTATGAGGACTGTATCCAACACTGGTTGGTTCTTAGTCACAAAGCTCTTGATGCTGAGATGAGCTGCCAGTGTGTGTGTGAAGCAGTTTCCTAATGGTGGGGCAGACCTTCACTCTTCCATCCAACTGCTGGCCTCCTGAGCAAACATCAACAGATTTCCTTTTTGTATTCATTAACCTAGTATTCCTTCAGTCATTGCACCAGCACCTGCTGTTCAAATGACAGAAAGAAAAAGTTTCCCAGATAGAAGCCTGTCCTATTTTATGGCACATTATTAAAATTAATTAGATAACCAGCCAAGCCAAATGGATTGGCCAGTCTTGTATTTGGGAACTTCTTTCTCAAATGGAAGTGAAAGATGCCAAATGAAACAGGTTCTGAGGACAGAGCTGCAAAATATTTTTACATTGTTCATTGCATAATGTCTATAATTCTGTGCAGCGTGGAAACTTGACAGCTCAGGCTCAGCCTGGCAGGGAAGGTCTGCTGAAGGCAAACGGCGCTCCTCGCCTGAGCAGGTCTCTGTGTTGTCTTCTCAGGTCATGCCTCAGCTGCTCAACTACCTAAAGGCCGACAGGCTGGGCAAGAGTGTTGATTGGGGTGTCCTGGCCGTCTACACTTGTGCTGAGAGCTGCAGCCTGGGCACCGGCTACACAGAAGAATTTGTTTGGAAGCAAGATGTAACAGATACACCTTAAAGAGAAGCTCAAATAGCCTTAAAAGTGCTCATAACCTCTTAGACCTTGCAATTCCATTTTTAGGATGTTATCCTAAGGGAATAATTGTACCAGAGAGAGGGTCACAAAGATGTTTTAGGCCTTATTTACAATCTATAATAACAAAATGGAATATGCTAATTAGACCAACCAGACAGCTGAACTACCTTCCAGATGTCCTTCTGGACAAAGCCATGGGAGCTGAGGCAGTTAGGGGCGATCAGGCAGGCAGGCTAACATTTAGGAGCCAGCGGTCCTGGATTGCGAGAGGGATGTCCAACTGCTGGTTTAGGCCCGATCCTGCAGGGTTGGGCCTAAACCGGCAGTTGGACATCCCCCGAAGGGTCCCAGTTTGCAAGAGGGTGCAGGCCGGGCTGAGAGACCGCCCCGCCTCCCTGCACAGTTTTCATAATTTCATGCACTGGGCCTCTAGTGTCTAAATATTAGTGAAACAAAATGCCCAGTAACAGGGAATTACATATATTTTGGTGTATCTATGCAGTTTTTGATGCAGACCTGTATGCACATCCAGTACAGTACAGATCTGAACACACACCAAGATACCGTTACAGGTGGTATTCCTAGTATGATCACACATTTTTTAAATATTTGTACATCTGTGTCTTTATTTTTCTAAGTGTTTGGTTTCATGTGTTTCATATGTGTGTGGATCTCTGATGGAATAAAACTTAAAAAGAAAATGGCTGTTTTGTGAAGAGTAAAAAGAGACGATCTACAGAAGGATCTGCAAAGTGGGCTGTGTCCTGAGCTGGCCCAACTCTTCCTTGTCACCACCTGCCATCCCCTGTGCCCACTCCCAGCCACCCCCCGCCCTTTCTCATGTACAAGTACATCACACGACTCAGTAGCCTCTAGAAATGTCAAAACACTTTATGGCTCCTGCAGAGGACGTCTATCATTGCTGCCAATCCAGACTCTGCCCCGCCAGACAGCCCATGTGGGGGAGCAGCCCACTGCCTGCTGGCACTGGCTCTGGCCTTACCAATTCAGAAAGCACAGCAAAAAATATGCTGTAACACTTCCAATAATCGTTTGTGGTAGTGTGTAAGACTGTTGTGTGTATAATAACGTGAAATGACTGGGATGTTTTAACTCATCCCATGTGTTTTTAAATATTAAGAATTTTCAGTGTAGAGGATAATAAACCAATGAATATGAGAAGGGAAATGATTAGAATTTCATCATCTGCAACCCCCTAATAAATAATGAGAAGAGAGACAACCACATACTTGATTCCTAACAGAAGAACACGCACTCAGCCTTAATGAAAGGGTCAAGCATCTGGATGCAGCCCCACCTGCAGGAGCTGAGACGGGACACGGAACCACACCACGAATTAGCCAACGGCCCAACACATGGAGGATCCACCAGCCAAATGGCCTGAAATGTTAAGGAAAAGAGGTGGCGAGAAGACGAGGAATAAAACAGATGTGCTGGGACAGGGTTAGGGTGAGTCGCAGGCAACAACGTCTCTGGGAAAAAGAACTCGGTGCATGACCATGATAGACGTGTTTGATGGGTAACAAGCCTCCAGGCAGTTCTTCCATTCCCATTGCAACAGACAATGAAATGTTGATTGAAACAAGAACACACACAATGAAGCGGTTTCAGGCATTATATCTAAAATACAACCTTTTTAACAGTCACATAAATCTTACAAGGCATCATTTATAACATCAACCTAACACTTTTATAAACAGCATTTATTGTACAGAGTACTGAGGAGAGAAATATTTACAGCCATCTGTGTTCATTAATACATCTGTCCCGCAATACTGAGAGGGCGGAATGTGTCTGGCACAAAAAATAAACCCTAGGATTACAAATTAGAAAAACAACACTTGTAAAAAACATTTTTACTTTTCTGGTAGAAATATAAAAACTGTGGTTTATGGGGAATAAAGCAAACAAAATTAAAAGTCCAGTCAATTGTAGAGGTGGCTTTAACACCAAAGTTTTGTTTCTTAAACCAATTTTTCAACAGCAGTAAGAGTTTAAAATCTAAATCTAAATAGGCAGGCAGCACTACAGTGACACCTGGTGTGTGCCCAGGCGTACATGCAGGCTGCAACCCACGCGGACCCAGGCCACCCACACCACCACCACTTAAATGTACCAAACGGATGTGTTTTTACAAGTGGGTGGGAGGGCAGGCCAGCCATTACGTTGTCTTCCTGAAGCCCTTGAGGATGGGGTAGATGTTTTCAAAGGCTTCATAAATTTCTGCTCTGACTTTAGCACCTATGAAGACAAGTGGGGTAGTGATGAGAGTCTAAAATGGCATTTCTTATCCTATTGAGAGGCAAAATTATGATTTTAAAACCGCTAGCACAAATCTCTCCATGAGGTAGACTAGCAGACGCAGGCATTAAAACATTAATGATAAAACCCCTTGTCACAATTTTGTTTTTAAAGCAGTTTCCTTAAAAGGGCTTTTTAAATTTCAAAAGCGATGCCCTATGTGACTCAGCCTCCCTCTCTGCAGGCATCACGGTGCTGGTCCCTGCACCAGGTCAGGGCCACAGGCGCAGTGACAATGGATGAACAGTATTCCCCAACTGCTGCCTCCCACCAAGCTCCTCCGAATCTCCCTTTGTTGTCTCAAAACCACATTGCTGATGAATGCAAAGGCTTTAGGACAATTTCCCACGAGAACTCCATCTCTTATCCAATGTGATGCCCATCTTCTCCCCTCCCCACAGGTCAAGCCGGGGCTGAAGGACCAGCAGGA
>NW_006284844.1:17099-26586 GCF_000327345.1 Myotis davidii
TCCCTCCTCTGGTATGTTTCCTGCCAGCACGTTCAGGTGGGAGGAAAGAAAAGGCCTCTCCAAGTAGCTACCAAATTACTTCTCACATGGAGAAAATGACATTTTTTAAACTTTCAAATCTTCAGACACCACTTCTTGTTACAACTTACCTGTTAATACAACTTTTCCAGAAACAAAAATAAGAAGAACAATTCTGGGTTTGATCATTCTGTAGATTAAACCAGGAAATAACTCTGGCTCATAACTATAAGGAAAACATAAAGAATAATTTATAAGTTAAAAGTTGCCCATGCTTTTAGATAAAATGAAAACCTTTATAAGCAAAACCACGAAAAAAACAGCTGTAAGGAGGCCAAGCCCAGCTCCTCAAGGAGCATCAAAGGAGAGGAGGCAGAAGGCCAGGGAGGGCAACCGGTCATCTGCACTTGAGGACTAAATCACTCCCTTCTGAGTGTGGACTTTCTGGCGTAACAAGAGCTTTACATAAATGTCCTAAAGTCTCTCTGACCCTTACCCAGTGTTATTCTGGACAAGTTTAGGGGTAACATTGCTTCTCAGATCTGACAGCAACGTTTTGCCTTTTAATCATTCTCATCTCATTTCCTTACACTGAAATATTCTCTAGCTGTTCACCTTGGTCAGGCAATTTAACCAAAGTGCTGGAGCAGATACTGGGTAGAGAATGAACCTCTCCCGGACTCCACCGTTTGGATGCTCTACTCACGTGTCTTATTCTAAACCTAGAAATCTCATGGCATTAGTTCAGAGACTGAAAACAGGATGTGTGCGTCACTGAGCAGAAAATTCAGGAAGGTTTCTCTGAGGAAGAGGTGCTCGGGTAAGAAATGTGAGTGGGAGTGCTCAAAGCAAAAGTGAGACTATGCCAAGTATGAAAGTGGGATGTGCAAAGGCCCTGGTACCCCAAAGGGCACAGTAAGCCTGAGGGGTGCTGCAAGCAGGGAGGCTGGGGAGGGACCATCTACCTGGTAGTTCTCAGCAAGGGGAAGCAGAAAGACTATTCATGTCCCTCAACCGTGCCCTTCGCTGGTGGATCTGATAATGGTGAGTAGACCGAAGGGGGAAGATTGATGCACAAGGTGGTGGGTTTAACCAGTTAACTGCCACGCGCCCAAAGCAGAAACCATCTATACGTCTACAGATGCTTATGGCGTACAAAGGGCTAATTCACACATTTGAAATGTAGTCACTGAGCAATATGGTGATGGAACATACAGAAGGGGAATCAATTTCACCCGGTATAACAATAAAAAAGGTATAAATTGGAGAAAAAAAATTTCACCCACTAAAGGGGGTTTTCACATTACCACATGCAGTGAGAAGGCCAGCGAGACCCAGAGATGTCACTCCAGCCATCAGGAGAAACATCCACAGTAAACACAGTGGGAGCTACAGACAATTTATCATGAACTTGTAAACAGATTGCTGTCAAAAGCAATCCCAACCCCCTTCAGACTTACCTACTGAACTGTTGGTGGGTCAGCACCAGGCCTTCTAACCTTATGGGGAATTTCACATCGCAGCTCCCCACCATGTTCTGAATCTTAAAGTCCAAAAACTTGGCTGGGAAACCCAACTTCTGCACAACTCTGGCGTACTTTCTTGCTGCTAGTCGGGACTGCTCTTCACTAGGGAAAGGAAAACGTGAGCTAGTCATACTCAGAGCCAGCTAAAATAGCTATTTAAATGAGTCACTTTACAAAGTGTGAACTGGTCACCCCTTCCCAATAAGAGAAATGCAGACACAAATAAATTTAGGAAACTAGGCCTA
Source organism: Myotis davidii (assembly GCF_000327345.1). Lineage (NCBI taxonomy): Eukaryota > Metazoa > Chordata > Mammalia > Chiroptera > Vespertilionidae > Myotis > Myotis davidii. Next base: position 18,889 of record NW_006284844.1, read on the forward strand.
CCAAAATGATCACCCTTTCCAATGCACCCCATTACTGCCAGCCCCCAGGGTTTACAGATGTGCGCATACAGTCACCATCATGACCACTGCTTTTGTGTTTTAGCTCACAAATTCCTACTGAGAGAAAATGAACAAGCTTCATTTTGATAGGAAAATACTGGTGAGGTTTGTACTTAAAGAATGCACACACTAGTTCTCCCCTATTTTATGTCCATTTCTATAACTCACCAGTTGGATAAAACTGACTCCGAACGCAGAGCTTATGTAGAACATGGAGAATGAGAGCAATGATACCATCCTAAACAAGACTCTCGGGTACAGGGTCAGGAATGACAAAAATTAACCATACTCGCAGTGCCTTTTTTTCTTTAATAATAATAAATGTATTTATGACTTCTTATCTTGAGAAAAGTCACCCACACAGATACCCACTGTTTCTTGTGAGGTACAAGACAGCGGGCCTGCGGTGAAAGCAACACATGGAGCATCCACTGGGAAACCCCACGTTCCCCAGCCGCGTCCCAAGTAAAACAAGCTGGTAAAGACGCCAAAATGAAGAGGGACGTGGAGCCAGGGCAGACCCACGTCTCGCCTTCGAAAACACTTTGAGACCAGAGCCAGAATGTCCACACCCATGGCTTCCTTAAAAGACGACTTTCAAGTTCAGAATTAGCAAAACTCCACAGCCCCTCTCTACATTAACACCTGTAAGTGCATCAATCGCCTTTGATTTTCGGAGTTTATTTAACTTCACTTTACTTCTCTTCTCTTTAATCCCCCTCCTGTGTCTCCTACCAAGTCTGTGGGCTGTTAGGCTCAGACTAGTCAAGGCCTTCACAGGGAGGCTCACTGCGCACTGAGGCAGAGCACGGGCAACAGCATTTGACACAACGGCTCACGACTCAGACTGTCAGAACCAACACCATTCCCCGCGAGGGCAGTGGCACCTGTCACCACGTCACTGCCAGAGCCAAGGGGGTCTGCGGCTCTCTCCTCATCCCTAGGCAGATTTTTCCCCTTTGGGCATGAATTTGTGTTATATATAAAATTCTTTACATAAAGGAATCCTTAATAGTTGTGATGTAATATTTTACCAAAAACACATAAAATGCAACTGAATTGATGCCTAAGTTTTATTTTTTTATGGATTTTTAAAAGTTGATTTTTAGAGAGGTAGGAAGGGAAAGGGAGAGTGAAACATCAATGTGAGAGAGAAACACTGATGAGTTGCCTCCTGTACACGCCCCAACCGGAGATCGAACTCGCAGTCCAGGTATGTGCTCTGACCAGGAACAGAACCTGCCACCTTTCCGTGTACGAGATGACACTCCAACCGGCTAAGCCAACCAGCCAGGGCCAGGCCTAACTTTAAAAAAATGAAATTACTGCCGACTAGAATGATTAGAGCCAACCACTGCAGTAAGAAAGCAACAACAGCATTTGATTAAAGCATCAGCCTACCACCAAGACCACACAAAACACAGACAGACAGCCTCTCTGCACCTACCTCTTGGCGCCCGTGCACACCATTTTCCCAGAACTGAAGATCAGGGCTGTGGTCCGGGGCTCCCTTATTCTCATGATGACCGCAGCAAACCGCTGGAATGGTGAAGTCATTAACGTGAGGAAAACTAGACAATAACAGCTAAGAAGTCCTTGTGCACAGCCACCATAGCATCCGCACACGCCCCCAGGCAGGACCTCCCATCACCAAGCAGGGCACAAGCTTTCGCACAGGAAGCAGAACTGTGAGGACTGACTTGAACCACGACCTGTAAATTCTTTCGTACATTCCTATAAGATAGGGAGTACTTGCAATTTATTTATTTATTATGGAGAGAGGAAGGGAGAGGGAAGGAGGGGGGAGAGGGAGAGAAACATTGTTGTGACAGAGAAACATTGGTCTGCCTCCCATACGACCAAACCTACAATCGGGGCATGGGGCCTGACCGAGAATCGAGCCAGGAACCTTCCAATGCCTGGGACAAGCCTAACCAATTGAGCCACATAGGCCAGGGCTCAATTTTTTTTTCTTTACTTACACGAGAGCCTCTACTGCTACCTTACATTTGCTGCTTCCCATGACTAGCTTCTGTAACTATAAACTTTGCTGGAAAAACCTTCACCTCCAGAGGAATTAATAAGGCAGAACACAAGCACAGCAACGCCTGTGGAAGTGACCTCCTATTCCCAGTTGGCTTTCAGAAGCAGCATTCCTTTATTACCGTGGCACAACGTTTTGATCCAGGGATCTTGAGAAGTAAATTCCTGTGCTATACTTTGAAATATATTAAAATTGCTCTGACCTTGGGATTATATTCAGCATTTCGGGCACGAAGTGCAATGGTCTTCAGGTCAAGTTTACAACCAAGATTCACTGTGGATACAATATTTCTGCAAAAAAATTGAAAAGAAAACATGATTTATTCATTTAAATTTTACAGGATGAGGTGTTAGATGATTATCTAGAAACCTGATTGTTTCATTCAAACTAATTTGATTTCATTAAATTTAAACTTAATTTCAATTTAATAAGTTATTGACATTTTTAGGTGTTTAAAAAGTAACACATACCATGGTGAGCATTTCACATATACTGAGGCTTAAACGGGGTAACCTGCCCAGGAGACAAGTGGCTCCTCAGAGCAGAGTTGGGAACCATCTATCCAGAGCCCTACCCTTTCACTGGTACTGACGCACCTCATCTCTGAGCTCTGAAACACCACCACTGCTAACCCCAAGACCGCTCCTTACAAAGAAAATGGGCAGGCATGACTTTCTCAGTCCTCTCAAAATAGTATTCTTCGGAAGAACAATAACTCAGAACAAACGAAAAAAACCTGTTTTATTCTGCTTAACTCTCAGTAAATCAAGAAAAACAGACAACCATGTATTATCTATGCCCAAGACCCCCATTTTTAGTATTCTTGTATCATTTTATGAATAACTTACAAAAGAAAAAATATACTACAGCGAAAAACAACTTTATTACAAATTTTAATAAGAATTTAAACAGAGCCAACCTACATTTTTACTCTATAGTTTCCTGGTCTTGAAAGTGTAGACTTGCTATGCGCCGTGCCCCCTGAATAAAACTATTGTGCATGGACCGGCATCACTGTCCTGTGCACAGTGCACCCAGCCTGCAGACGCACCTCCCGTGGGTGCCAGTGCACAGCTATAAGGCACCTAGCAATGTGTTCATCTCCACATCACCCATTTCTTTCCAATCAACTTCTATACACGCCTGCCTGCAACACTTGTCCATGTATGAACTCAGTCAAGTACATTTTGGTGCATCTATCACACACTTAGTCATATAACAGTTAAATGTATTCTCTTTTTTTAATCCTCATCTGAGATTTGCTTCATTGATTCTAGAGAGAGGAGAAGGAAGAGGGAGAGGGAGATGGTTGCCTCACTCATGCACCTCAAGCAGGGATCGAACCTGCGACCTGGGTCTGTGCCCTGACCAGGAATAGAAACTGCGACGCTAGGGTGCATAGGACAATGCTCTAACCACTGAGGAACACCGGCTAGGGGCTTCAACGTATTCTTTTTTCTTATTCTGAAATTGTCTTGAAAAGCACATAACATAAAATTTAGCACCTCCACCAGTTTTAGTGCCCCGCTCAGTGGTGTCCAATGCATTCAGTGTTGTGCGGCCGCCGTCCACCCATCTCTGTACCAGTTAGATACTTCCTCCTCCCCATTGTAGGAATATATTATATTCCCCCCACCCCCACCACCACCCCACCCCGAATCCTGTTACATATAGAACCCACTGCCTTTAGGTAGAAAAGTCCATTTAGGGCAAAAACAGCCATCCACAGCTCTTCAAAGATGTATATGCAGCCCTCGTAATAACCAATAAAAAAACAAGGACCACTATGAACCACAGTAATTCTATGACTAAGTAACTAACTGTACCAAAGACAGACAGCATGCCAAGGGAAGTAGCTATCTGGCCTGACTGAGCAAACCAGCTACAGGGAAATGTCTACAACAAGAAAACACACATGGAGCCGAAACCGGTTTGGCTCAGTGGATAGAGCGTCGGCCTGCGGACTGAAAGGTCCCAGGTTCGATTCCGGTCCAGGGCATGTACCTGGGTTGCAGGCACATCCCCAGTAGGAGATGTGCAGGAGGCAGCTGATCGATGTTTCTAGCTCTCTATCTCTCTCCCTTCCTCTCTGTAAAAAATCAATAAAACATACTAAAAAAAAAAAAACACACACACACACATGGAATTCTGCTGGTCCAAGAGCACAGGCACAAGCTGCCAACTTCTAAAGCTGGGAGAGCTTCTCACTGAGGGCGGCTCACTAGGACTCAAGTGAGGCAGAAAATGTGATCCAGTCCCTGTGAGATCCATGGGTGCCTCTGAAAACAAAGAGCAGTGGCAGGCTCCAGGGGATCCTCCCAGGCAGCAAGAGGACACAAGTACTCACTGCAGCTGTGGCACAATCCCCGAGCTCTCAGAGGCTGGCGTGGCAGGCGTGATGGGGGTCATGGGGGTCATGGGCGAGGGGTAGAGGGGTGTGGTGCCCGGCAAGGGTGCAGTGGTCAGAGTCTGTGAGTGGAAGAGCTGTGGTGTCTGTCCTGAGGCCCCCTGAGGAGCCTGCTGGGACGTTGACTGCTGCACTGCGGCTGTCACTGTCGTCACTGCTGCCTGCTGCTGCTGCTGCTGCTGCTGCTGCTGCTGCTGCCGTTGCTGCTCCTCCAGAATGGACAGACTGTTGGTGTTCTGAATGGGCTGTGGAGTCAGCCCTGTGCCATACGGCATCATCGGACTAAAGATAGGGATTCCAGGAGTCATGGCGCCCTGTGGAAAGTCAGAACGGTGGGTTAGGATGGTTGGTGCTGCCTGGTGAGAGAACAGATGAGATGTGTAAAGACAGACGCCTTCTGGTGTAAATGCAGTTATTGAACATTAATAGGGAGGAACTTGCTGTTCTTCCACACATCACTTTCTTCAATTACCATAATATAGTAGGTAGGAGCTTAGGTGTGAAAGCCAAATCTGCTACTTATTACACATGAGAACCTGAGGAAGTTGCTTAACCCTGAAGGCCTACCTAGGGGACAATAATGCCCTGAGATTGTTAATTGTTAGAAAGAATCAGGGAGACCACTGGGGTGACCCACATCCCTGTTTAAACCATTATCCTGCATACCGTCTAGGTAGCACCCCATTTCCAGCTTGGATAAATTACATGGTTACCCTAGAGAAATCCACTTACAGCGTCCAGCAGGATGATAGGCACATTGAAAACACTGAGTGTTAGCGATGGTCATGATGATGATTCTAACACTATTAAAAAGGGTTAATCATTGCTCTCAAAGGTTAAATCAACAAAACCCAATGCATCTATCAGAATATCAATTTACTTTTCTACATTGCTTCTCAACGTTTCCAGACATCATGACATTTATTAATCGCCCCGAGTCTTACCTACAGCTCTCTGGGAAGGGAAACACACGCTCTTCTTTTTTCATTAAATAAGGAAACCGGAAACCGAGACTAAGAACAGGTACATGAGTTGCCCAAGACCACAGAGCTTCTTGGCAGATGAGCCAAGACCACAAGCACATTTTCCAGCACCGACACCCATGGAGGCCGTGGAGCCTGCAGAGCTCGTGGCGGCTGAGAACCTCCTAAAGCCACTCCTGACAGTTCTGCGTGGAGGGGTTCCGTTTCCATTCGATTTTCAAAGTGCAAGCCCCAGGAGCCACAACCCTTTCCTGCTCTGCCACTTTATTTGGCAGAAAACATAAACTAGAAATGTGTAAGACGTTTATGTCAAACTATCTCACCAACATGGTGGCAGAAAGAACAGGAGGAAGACCAACTACACACTGTGGCCCCAAGGACAGACATTAGTCCACTGCATCTAGTACTAACTTCTATAAAAATACTGGCTAGAAAAAACGCAGGTTACGTTAATTTAAAAAGACTAAGGCTCAGGTTTTGAAAGGTCTGCCTTTCTTTACGCCATGTGTAACAATGAGCTAAAAACAAATAAGTGACAGATGTACACATAGAAACAAGAACTACACAGGAAAACACCTTATGAGTTCAGGTAGGCAGCTTTCTCAGACAAGACACAGAAGACGAACCATGAAGCAACGGTGATAAAGAGACCATAGAAAAAGGAAGAACGTCTACTTTCCAAAAGGCACCATCAAGAAAATTAAAAAGTAAACCACAGACAGGGAGACAACACCTGCAGGACACATGTTTTTATAGACAAATACATTTTGCTTCCACAGAGACTCCACAAATTATACACCATCATGCCTCTTCAAAGCCTAGGAGCCCTTCTCAACAGAATGTGAAAGGCTTGAAGAATACAAATCCATCTTCAAGAGCAGACGCTCTGTTACCTGTGGGGAGGCCAGGCCCTGAGCATAGGGCGGCAGGCTGTTGTTCTGATCCATGGCGGTCCCTTTCCTCTGGGCAAGTCGACAGCCTCTGCACTGGCGCTGCCTCAGCAGCTGGTCTCTCCCAGGAGCATCCCCAGCACAACCTACTAGCAACTCATGCAGCTCTCGGTTCTCTTCACACCAAGACGCTGCCCTGAAAAGGTGAAGGTTGATGTGAGAACACACATGAGCTCTACAATCTCATAAGCTAGTTTCGTGGTGACACACACACAAACCCCCAAATGAAGCATTTTGTCTATAAAGCTGAAAGCTCATTCCTTCCATGTTGCCTGTGACTGCATGCAAAACTGCCCGAAGGACAACCTGTTTTGTTACATGTTTAACTTAAATGCTCTTAATGTTCAAAATTAAGGTGTCATAATCAGCACTGAATTCTTTTGGGGAAAAATACCCAGAGAAAACAAATTCCCAAGCAAACTTAATGCCTGAGTTTGCTCTGTGTACACAGCCCTATTGGGCCAATTTCAGGCTCTTAAATATTCCAATTAGTTTTATACCTTCAGTGTCTTGGGCACTGAATTCAATAAACATTTAATTGGATCCAATGCACTTTAGTGTGTTCATGTATTGACCTGCCACTTTATGAAACACTGTAGAAGCTGTCCATTTTATGTAATAACTTTACCTCTCTAGAAGACGTAAATACAAAGTGTGCCTCTCTCTGGCTTTCCTTAAAGTACTACTTTTTTCTTGGCTTAATTTTTGAAGTTACTTTTAGACAAAAGAACCAAGTGGCTGCTCAGAGGCCCTGGTTCCGTTCCGTTGGGATGGGCTGTTGCCCTGGGAACCGGTTGAATCACGTGGGGTGAAGTGATGCTCACACGCGGCACCTCCTTGTCCCACAGGATAAACGTGCGGCATTATTACTAGATATCAGGTTAAACCTTATCTAACAGGACGTTCTCACTAGCCTTGCGGGTCTTAGTTACAAGTTAAAAGTCAAAAACCACATGCGCCTCAAGCATGAGCTGCTGCAGCGCACACACTGACATTTCCTGAACGGACCAGGAACCCGATGATCACTGTGAGGACAACGGGCCACACTCCTGAAAAACAAGCTACAAACGTAAAAACGAGAACCCCGCTTCAGGAAGTGTCAGAGAGACACGAAAAGTTCCTTTTTGGACATCGTTACCCTAAAACCACAGAAGTGCCGCATATACAAAAAAGACAAGGAGAGACGGCGGCAGTACAGGAGGACCCGGCCCCGCGTCAGCCCGGCGGGGCGGCGGGGGCGGCGGCTCGACCGGA
>NW_006284844.1:26649-40369 GCF_000327345.1 Myotis davidii
TCCCGGCGCAGGTTTATAACGTCACTTCCGCCAGTCCAGCTCGGCTTCACCGCGAGGCCACGCCCCGTTGGCGGCCCTGAGAGGTGTGGGCGCTGCGTCACTTCCTGCGCCTCCCGAGATAAACGGTTTGAAAGGCTTGAGGGGCGGAGCTATTCGGGAGTTCCGGGGCGGGGCCAGCTGGCCCGTGTCTTCTCATTGGTCGTTGCTGGAAGCTGACAAGAGGTGGATTTCCAAAGCAACTGTCTGCGTGACCTTTGGCCCGTTGCATGCCTCTCCGCCTGTTTCTCCATTTTTAAAAGCACTTTTAAGAAATTGTAAAATATGCCGAAACCGGTTTGGCTCAGTGGATAGAGCGTCGGCCTGCGGACTGAAAGGTCCCAGGTTCGATTCCGGTCAAGGGCATGTAGCTGGGTTGCGGGCACATCCCCGGTAGGAGATGTGCAGGAGGCAGCTGGTCGATGTTTCTAACTCTCTATCTCTTTCCTTTCCTCTCTGTGAAAAATCAATAAAATATATTTTAAATAAAGAAATTGTAAAATATATTCATGTAAGGAAATGAAAACACACGTCCAGATGAACAGGATGTTATAAATCAGGAAGCCGGGTACTGCCGGCCTTTCCTGCTCTGTGCTGTTATGTAGCGTGTCCCGATAGAAGACCCTTCCCTAGCGGACATCGGTTAACCGTCGTTGCTGTGACATTTGCCTGCGTTTGTGGACATTTGCTCACTTCCAGTTTGGGGCTATTGGGAACAATGCTATGTGAACATTCTTGCACATGCCTTCTGGCGGAGTGCACACCGGGGAGCTTAACTGCTGGGGCCTCAGATGTGCTTCTCTCCAATGATGCCAGGTGATGCCAGTCGCTTTCCAAATACGGCCGCACCAACTTGCACTCCGGTAGACGATTGGACTTTGCGATGCGCGATAGTGTTGACAATTATTTTTGTATGGTCAGACTTTAAAATTCCTGTATATCAAGCCGAAACCGGTTTGGCTCAGTGGATAGAGCGTCGGCCTGCGGACTGAAAGGTCCCAGGTTCGATTCCCGTGAAGGGCATGTACCTGGGTTGCGGGCACATCCCCAGTGGGAGATGTGCTGGAGGCAGCTGATCGATGTTTCTCTCTCATGGATGTTTCTAACTCTCTATCCCTCTCCCTTCCTCTCTGTAAAATATCAATAAAATATATTTTTAAAAAAATTCCTGTATATCAAGAGGGAATTCGGATGTTTTCTTAAAAAAGAAAACCCTAACACCTCTGTCAGCTTTCTTGAAGTGGGGGGCCGGCGGCCACGCGGACCTCTGGGAGCCGGGCATCTGAGCGCGCCCGGGCGACCGGAGGGAGCGCCGCGGGGCAGCCGGAAGTGGCGCGACTTCCGACTTCCGGCTGGGTGGCCATCTCGCGGTGAGACAGCAGGAGCGCTCGGTGCCGGCGATGATGTCCTCCGTAGCCGTGTCTTGGGGTCCCGGCCGAGAGCTGGCGATGGAGCCGCGCGGCGCCGGCCCCGTGCAGCTGCGCTTCTCGCCCTACGCGTTCAACGGAGGGTGAGGCCTCGCAGTCGCTCTCCCTCCCTGTCCCTGCTCACGCCCTCGGGTGTGCGGCGGGCCTCCGTCTCTGGGTGGCTTGTCCTCTCGGCCCATCGCTTGGGGGTCGGTGCGGACGGCCGGTGGGCAGTGAGGCCACAGGTGGGCATGGAAGCCCGGCCTCCGCTGCGGGGGAGCTTCCTGGAGGGACCCGGCGGCAGCGACGGGCAGGTGTAGCGTCTGAGGTGGATCAGTCCGCGTTGGTAGATGCATAGTTGTGTCTGTAGCTAAGAGGGTTGATCAAACAATTTAATCGTCTTCTGTTATCTTAGGTAGAAAGTAGGATTAGTTGGCCGGGCTTCGTTTCATAGTTACGTGCTTGTTTTTTAAGATTTAGCCTAAGTTCGGGGGAGAATACTCAGAAGAGGGTCTTTAAAAATGTTATCTTGCATGTTACATTTAAGTTGTCCTTTTTAAAATAAGAATACCAGCTTTACGTTACGTGGTGCTATTCCTTGAACGAGGGTTGTAGGGAGATGCCCCATTAAGGACTCTTGGCAGCTGTAAATTGACGCAGTGGTTGCAGTTTACCGACTGAACTACCTGCAGCAAACACACCGATGGGAAGACGCCCAGGCTGTTTGAACAGGTCTTGTGGATTTGAAGTTCCCATGCATGTTTTGCGGATGTGTTGGAAGGAGAGCGGAAGTTTTGATTTTAGCCTTGTGCCTGCCACTAAAGGGCAATGCGGCCTCTCCACTTTTTAAACACAGCTTCTTAGAGTTTGGAGGAGAATCAAGCATTTTGTAAATTGCTAGCCGTTACATTTTTTTTCATCCTCATGCCGCCCTGAGTGTTAGATGGTATTAGCCCCGTTTTTACAATGAACCTGGGGCTCCAGCCACAACGCTGGTGTGAGGCTGAGCGAGGACTTGAATCCATATCTCTGTGTCCACTGAGTGTATGCTTTACTCTTTCACTTCTAACACTTTTGGTGACAACTGATGGAGTAGTTAGGTCATCAGGTGGCTATTAGACCCATTTCATAAGGCAGTTGTGAATTCTTTGTATGACTGTGCAGGTGTTGAATATTCAGTATCCGTTACTCTCTTTTTAGCCCATTGTAATCCAATTTAAGCCCTATGAATTTCTGATTATTGAGTTACCTTTCTCAGTGTTATTTTTTTAAATATATTGTATTGGTTTTTTAGAGAGGAAGGGAGAGGATAGAGAGTTAGAAATATCGATGAGAGAGAAACATCGATCAGCTGCTGCCTGCACACTCCCCACTGGGGATGTGTCCTCAAACAAGGTACATGCCCTTGACCGGAATCGAAGCTGGGACCCTTGAGTCAGTAAGCCAGCGCTCTATCCACTGAGCCAAACCGGTCAGGGCTCTCAATGTTATTTTTAAAAAAAAAAAAATTTAATTGATTTCAGAGAGGAAGGGAGGGTGAGAGAGGGTTAGAAACATCAGTGATGAGAGAATCATTGACTGGCTGCCTCCTGCACACCCTACACTGGGGTTTGAGCCACAACCCGGGCATGTGCCCTGACCAGGACTCAAACCGTGACCTCCTGGTTCATAAGTTGATGTTCAACCACCAAGCCACACCAGGAGGGCAGGTATTTAATTTTTAATAATGATGATAATTCTGTAGCTCTTCTTTTACCTCCCACTACGGACCCTTTGCTGTGATGTAGGCTGTGTTTTAGGGAACTCTTGGTATTTTTCCAGATTACTTGTAGCCTTTCCTGATCTCACCTCTTCTATCTGAATCCTGCTCTTGCTAGCATCCAGTGGTTTTCTCCCAGTGCAGGCACACCTCGTGTTGTGTTTCATGTGCTCACAGATGATGCGTTCTTTACAAGTGGTTAGCATTTTTTAGCAATAACATTTTTAAATTAAGGTATGTTCATTTTTAAAATACATAATGGTATTGCACACTGATTTCAATGTAGTATAAACATAACTTTTCTATGCTCAGAGAACCCAAAATCTTACTTGCTCTGTTGTGATACTCGCTTTATTGCAGTGGTCAGAACTGGACCCGCGCCCTTCTGTTGAGTCAGGCTTGTTTACCATCCAGGAGGACTCATTAAATTTTTTTCCCTTCTTTTCCCTCAGTACTGTATTGGCTATTGCTGGAGAAGATTTTTCAATTGTTGCTTCTGATACTCGACTGAGTGAAGGGTTTTCAATCCACACCCGGGACAGTCCCAAATGTTACAAATTGTAAGTAAATTTCTAATTCCAAATTTACCAGCACCTTGTGGTAACAATGCTACAGAGATTTAACTTCTAAACAGTGTGTTGCTTGAGTTCTTAGACTGCCTGTGTTAGGAAACAATTTTATAAATTAGTATTTCCTGATAATTTACTCTCCTCTCCGGTTTATAGTGCACCCATGCTACCTTGCTTCTTCTAAGATGTAATTTTTATAATTTGAAAGTAGTGAATGATATAAATATAACTTTATTGATAGCATCTTTGTATAGTCTTCTCTTTTTTATAATGTTCGACTTTATCTTATTATTACTATTAGTTGAGAGAGAGAGGGAAAAAAAATCAGTGTAAGAGAAATATCTATCGACTGACCCCCCTACCCCACCTCTGTGCTCCCTGACTGGGGATCAAACCCCAACCTGGTATGTGCCTTGACTGGGAATTGAACCTGCTGCCTTCTGGTGTACGGAATGATGCTCAAACTTACTGAGCCACACTGGCCATTCTATTGTAGTGTGTATGCTGCTAAAGTGAAGACACATTCTTTTTTATGACATACTTCAGTTCTAGGAGTAGATAGAACACTGACAATTTCCTATGTCCCTGTCATCCATTGTCAGCCCTAGACCATGTGTACAGCTGAAGCTGCCTGCATACCCTGATCCCACGCCCTCTGGGGCTGACCTAGAGCTGAGCCCGCCTCTTCCCCACCTGCTTGAGACTCTACAGTTACACTTTATTCTTTGCAGTCCACTGATGTATTTGGATATTTGGGAAAAGCATCTTGAAGCTCCCAAAATGTTGTCCTGACTGTTGGTATTGTCAGCCCATCTTGGTGTTAGATTGAAGGTCTTTACCTCCGCAGAGAGGCTGGTTGTAGGGAGAGATCAGGAAATGCTGGTAGCTGGTGATGCCCCAGAGGGTCGGGGGTCCACAGTTGGACAAGAATGATTTGTATGCTCGTCCATAAAGTCTGAAAGGAAGAAATCATGGCCTCTGCTAAATAGTCCTTGACGAGGTGGGTTTAGCTTTCTTTATCGATCAGTACCCAGATTTATGGGTTTATTTTTGAGACATATAGTTGAACTTGTATGGATGTCCCAAAATTTAATCAGTTTCCTTCTGGTGGGCATTTGGGATGTTTTTTGTTTGTTTTGTTTTGGAGAGTCACTAAAATAATATGTATACTCACACAAGTGACCTGAACATATCTTTGCAAGCTTGCTGACATGATGAATGTCCGGCAGTGAGATTATTGCGTGAAAGTGATGTGCGCTTAACCCTTTGCTAGATCCAGCCAGTGGCCCTTCTGAGGGTGAGATCGATGTGTCCTCCTTCCCAGCATCTGAGAGGACCGTTTTCCACAGGCTGCCAGCACGAGGCATTACAGCCAGTGCGATCGGTGGAAATCGTCTCTTGTTTAGATTTGGATTTCTGAGCGACCCAGAGGCTGTTTTCATATGTTTATGATGACTTGTGTCTACTTTTATGTGACTTTCATAACATTTTACCCAACTTAGTTTCAGATGTACAACATGATTCTAATTTGTATATAATGTAAAATGATCATAATCAGTCTAGGTAAAACCTGTCCACACACATAGTTGCACAGATTTATTTATTGTAATGAGAACTCACCTTAGCAGCTTCAGATGTGCAAGACAGTATTAGTGACTACCGTCACCATGCTGCACGTTACACCCCCATGATCTCCTGTGGTGTTAACGTTTTTCATAATTGTAGACTAAGGAAGTTAAAACTGGACTTTGGTCATATGTATTACAAATACGTTTTCTTAGTTTTTTATGTTAAACTTGGTCTTTTTCTCTTTAATTGATGTGGTGGAAGGAATTAGATACCTGATTACAGACCTTCCCCCTCCCCATTTCCATTCTCCATTGAGTGGCGATGGCAGTTGTCCCATTACCACCCAGTGAGCAACGGGAATAGGAGCTCTAGGGTTAACATTGCCCAGCAGGTGTTTTGCTTTACTGTTTAACCAACTCAATGTCCTGAAATGTGCTTTTTATAGAACAGACAAAACAGTCATTGGATGCAGCGGTTTCCATGGAGACTGTCTAACCCTGACGAAGATTATTGAAGCAAGACTAAAGGTAGATGCGTTTTACATGTCTGACGGTTGGAAGCTGGTAACTCATTAGACTCTTTTACGGACACAGCATATAGCTGCTGCTCAGAATAGCTGGAGAAGCGCTAGGTTAGTACGAGAAACTGGCCTGTCGATGCAGCGTCATTAACATGTAGAATGTGAAACCACAACAGATCCACCTGTCAGATCCCTGCAGCAGAGAGGATTTCTGCCCTTTTTTGAGGCAGCAGGAACGGAGTTCTTCTGCAGATTCTCTTCCCTGAAAACCAAACGGATCGATTTCTGTGGAGAAGACAAGCTTTTTGATGGGAGCTTGGTCTGGAATCCTGTCAGCTGACATGCTTCCCCTACCCCCCGCCCCTTCCAGACAGGACTTGTGGGCAGGAGTAGGAAGGGGAAAGCCATTACTACCTACCACCTTCACAGGCTTTAGTTGACAGGAGGCTGGTGGGGTAGGAGAGAGGAGGGGCAGTATTAGGAAGAAGTGAGAGAAGGAGTGGGACCAGCCGTTCGTAAAGGGCTGACATGTCACTGCCTGAGGCCTGAAGTGAGATCAACTCTGATGAAGCAAGGGCGAGTCTGGACTCGGATTAGGGTCTGTGTACAGTAAGCGTTTGCTTCTAGTCATTTCTAGACGAGGGCAGGAGTGTTTGGACTGTGTTCAGTGGGTTTTACTGTGCTCCGGTGGCTAGAACTCCCAGTCACCATTGTCAGCATCCAGAAATGTAGGTGTTTCTCACCATGTAGCCTGGCGAGGTTTTGTCAGAGCTGTTGGTGGCATTTGCAGTGTCAGTCCCCTTGCCCTTGGTTCCTGATTTAACTTTGTTGGCTATGGTCATGGTTTTTAAGTGGTTGGTAGGTCCATCTGGTACATGAAGAAATGAGCAGTAGTGATCACATTGTGCCTGCCTGTTTGTAACACCTGAGATGGTTCCCACTGCGAGTTGTGTGGTCACTGGACTACACAGTGGCTTACTTACCTGGCACTTTTTGCACGTGTAGGAACCATTCATTCAGTATTCATAGGTTGTTGGTACTTATTTAAAAATTCTACTTACATTGCGAGCTTCAACAACTTACATTTATTGACCTGTGTGTGGTTTCTAATATTTTGTAAATGGGACTTAGAGGACAAAAATAAACATGACAGGGAGAGTTGTTTTGTTAAATAAAACAAGAACCAGTGAGGTCAACGTAGTGCACAATACTTCCTGAAGTGTTTATTCGATACATTATTACATAGATGGTGAGGTGAATAAATGGGATTTGGTTTTGAAATAAAAGGAAATTAAAATTTTTTACTACTCATTTTGGAAAAAAATCTTCTGGACACCGACACATGCACCACTCGTAGCTTCTTTCTAATGTGTTTTCAGTACTTTGTCACTGACAATTCCACAGTATTTCCTAGGTTTCTCTTTAGAGGTGGTTGCCAGGTGGCTGACAATTTGGAGAACTTGATGTTACGTTTACTACTTTGGTAGGATTCCTCAGTCTGTTAGATAAGTTGGGGTTCCCACGGGTGAAGTCAGTGTGGGCTGAGACTCCCTGAATGTGAATGCCACCTGGATTTGGAGGCTCCTGTCCTCATTGCAGGGGCTTCAAGAGCAAGACCACACCCTGTCCTAGTGTCTGCGGTGCCAGGTTAGCGCGGCCTCATCTCTGTTCTCAAGCGAGGCTGCTGTGCAGAGAGGGGCCTCGGCCTGCGTCTGATCAGGGCTCAGCAGACTGCAAAGGCCCAGATAGGAAGTGTCTCAGCTTTGTGGGTCATTGGGTCTTGGTGGCAACAATCAGCTCTTGTTGAAACGCAGAAGCAGTTGTAGGCGGCCTGTGATGATGGGAAATACTGTTCACAGACACAGGTGGGGCTGGATTTGGCCCACAGCTACAGTTTGCTGACTGGTCTATGCAGAGTGAAGAGCTGGGTTGGTGTGAGTTTGCTCTGGAGTTTGTATCTTTGTCTTGGAATAAGGATGACATGGGAAATAGTCTGTAAACCAGACACTGGGGGGCAAACTTAGTGTTCTTTCCTCTAAAAATTCTTACTCCTCCCAAAGTGATAGGGTATAGTGCGTTATTTTACCTTAGTGATACTGAGTTTTTTGATCATGAGAGAAACAGGTATCTTTTCTTTCACCAAGATATGCACTTATTCTTTTCACTCTACTGTTCATTGTTGTAGCCTGTAATAAATATATTCTGCCTCTGCATTCCTGTTTTTGTTAAAAATCGCAGATGTACAAGCATTCCAATAACAAGGCCATGACCACGGGGGCAATTGCAGCAATGCTGTCCACAATCCTCTACTCGCGGCGCTTCTTTCCATACTACGTTTACAACATCATCGGGGGACTCGACGAAGAAGGTAAGGTCTTTCTTGTGGAAAAGGAGGGGCTGGCTTGTCTTAGATGTCGGGGTTTCATCTAGACTTGAAAAGAACCACAAGGGCCATCTTGCCCGACAATTTCATTTTCTGATAGAGCAACAGAGACTGAAGCTGAAAGGAAATAAATGGTTGTCCAGGGACACAGAGCAGGTGGCGGTGGGCGCTGGAGTGTCGACAGGCGTTGCTTTACTATTTCCTCAAGGTCTCAGTGAGTTCAGAAGTAGGTACTCAGCATTTTAGTCTCAAAAAGAAAATCTGATCTGGAGGACAAATTTATTTGACATCAAAAAGTTTTTAAAAAGTGGTGTCTTGAAAGGAATGCATGCGTTTTCACCCGTGTTTCTGTAACATTTTTAAAAGGCTCTGGTTTCTGGCAGAGCCGGGACGTTTCTGTCCTGCTGTGTCGCTCAGCTCAAGCACCGAGGCTTCACACAGGTCTGAGCTGTGCTGACTTTCAGTGGCTTCCAAACACCACATAGACTCTCAGGACCGTCTGTGCCACCGTTCAGAGTGGCTGTGAAAGTTACAGAAGCGTCCGTGAGGACCTGGTCCGTGAAATGGGTCTGCTTCTGAGAGGGAAGGTGGGTGGGGAGGAGTCAGGGCTTCTGGGTTCCGTCCCTCCAGGGTCTATGTCTCTTTTCTGCCCACAGGCTTCCCTGCTGCCCTCTCTCACCTGCTGCCCCCACCCAGGGGCTCTGGGAGCTCTCTGCTCTTCCACCCTCATGGTTCCCATGAGACAGACTAGGCTGACAAGTGTCCTTTGAGGCTTTCAGCCTCACTTGAAAACTAAGAGAAAGTGTAAGGGCTAGAAATGATCATCATAAATTAATTACTCTTTACCTGGGCAATTACATTCTAGCCACCGATCAGCTGCCTAACCTAGCACAGCTCTTCTGGTGCCTTTTTGACTTAAATTATATCTGATTTGAATGTCAGATCAATAAATTCATGTTTTAGCAGCATTAGTGACTACCGTTGAATTTCAGCAGGGCAGGCAAGGTCCTTGAGCTCCCCTGAGAGTCAGAGATGACCTGGGAGCTCACGGTACTCACTGGCAGGCTGGGGTTTGGGTCTCTTTGACAGCAGGCCCTGCCTGGCCTGTGATTGTCACGTGACAGCACTCCTTGTTCAGGCGGATTTGATTCTCGGACATTTCCAACTGTCCTTTCTAATCTTGTCTTTGATTTTCCTTAGAGTAACGCTATTTCTTAAAGAAGTTTATCCCGCGACAGTCTTCAGCTCTGACCAAGGCATCTCTTTTCTTGGTTTTCCTCCCAGCAGATTCTGAAAAAGAAACCAGCAGGCCTTCCTGAGGCTTGGCTGTTGGCCTGTTTCATTCCAGGTTCTGACCCTCACCCCGGGTCTGTCCTCACTGTGTCTCCTTCTCCACCTTCTCCACCAGCTTTCCTTTGTTTGTTTTTCCGTTTCCTTATTATTATTACTACTTTTTTAAGAATCCTGCTCTTGTTAGATTTTGTTGTACTTTGAAGTTTCCTTGAGTTGTTGCATTCTATCAGATTGGTTTTCATTTTGTTTGCTTTTGCCTCTGTCTTCTACATTGGAGGCTTCCTTCAAATTTCTGTTCCAGTTTTTGGCTTCCATTCCTCTTGATGATGCTGCACCCAGGTGTGATGGTCAGGTCTGATCGCCACGCCCAAACCCCACCCTTTCTATAGGCTGTCCATCACTGTGGACGTGTCCCCTTCTGATGGAGTTGAGGCTGCTAAAAAGGTTTTTGCTCTTAGGAGCTACAGAAATGGCCTTGTCCACACTGCCGTGTTTCACAGGCCAGCTTCAGAGAGATTGCAGTTTTGGTTCCATACCAACTAGGGATGTTCAGGAGGAATTTGGTGCAGAACTTAGAGCGGGACCTGTGACCATTAACCAGCATGCCTGTGAGGCCACATGCACGCAGGGGGTCAAGGATGGGTGGGGGGTGACAGGAGTGGCAGGAGGGCTCTGGAGGGTGGGAGGCAGGCTGCTGGTGTCCCTTGTGCAGCAGGGCTTGTGCTCCTCGCTGAGAGTTGCTGACACTTTAGCTCAGTCAGTTGTCCATTCAGCTTCACGCCGTTGCCGTGATTTGAGATCGGGGTCAGGATGCAGCCTCATGGAGATTTTTCCTTCTTGAAGGGAAGGGAGCCGTGTACAGCTTTGACCCAGTGGGCTCCTACCAGAGAGACTCCTTCAAGGCGGGAGGTTCAGCAAGTGCCATGCTGCAGCCCCTGCTGGACAACCAGGTAACGACACTGCCCCAGTCCTCCTCCGCTCCAGGGAGGGTGGGGAAATCAAGGCTCTCTCATACATCTTTGTGTACTATGGCTGATTTGCCCGCCCAGACCTCCTGGTCTCTGCTGGCCCTCAGCCACTGCTCACTTAGCCCACGGCTGCCTGCTTCCTGCATCCCTGTGACTTCTTGGTCTCTGGTGCTGACCACAGTTGGTCCATCTTTTCAGTTCTCCTTGCCATCCTCACCCGAGTTTCCTGAACTCACCTTTCTCCCCGATACCATCTCTGTGTCTTATTAACACGCCCCTTTTCCATTTCTGCTGACTGAACTCAGACCGGCATGGCATCTTGCCTGAATTGGTATATCTCCTCACATATATCCTTCATTCTGGCTCCCTTCCCCAGGACATCCTCCTCACTTTTCTGCAGTTTGTCACATGCAGTCACTTCTCTGCTCATTGCTTACAACCTCCACTCCCGCAGCCCCTGGGAGCACTGCCTGTCCTGTCTCCTCGACCTTGGATGTGCCGCAGCCTCGCTCCTTCACGCCCAACTTGAGTGTCCTTTGTTCTAGCGGGTCTGGTCGTGGCCACTGGGCTCTCCTGGCTCCTCAGCTGCAGCACAGCCTGTAACGCTCTGCCCCTTGCCCACCTCCAGGGCAGGAGCTTCCTGGGAGCCAGGGCTTTGTCTCCATGCATCTGTGTGGGAAGACACTGATCTGCGAGGTGTTTGCTATGAACTCTCAGACACGTGAAGGCGGAGGGACAGGGGCTTGGTCCTCTGTACGGTCACGTGATGCCTCACCCAAGTTCCCTATCCCATCAGGTTGGTTTTAAGAACATGCAGAATGTGGAGCATGTCCCGCTGTCTTTGGACAGAGCCATGCGGCTTGTGAAAGACGTCTTCATTTCTGCTGCCGAGAGGGATGTGTACACCGGGGACGCCCTGCGGATCTGCATCGTGACCAAGGAGGGCATCCGGGAGGAGACGGTGCCCCTGCGGAAGGATTAACCTCTGTGCCGCGCGCTGCTTTGTTTATTAAAATAAACCCTGATGCTCGTCCTGTTGGAACTTGGCTTCTCTCAGCAGCACAGGTCTGGGGGCTGCATGCCCTTTCCTTTCATTTTCCTCATTCCTCCACACTTGTCTGTCCTCCAGAGCTATTTCTTATTTTAAGGATGAAAAAATAAACAGCTCGTGTCAGTTTTCCTTACATTTATGAGCAAGAAGTTTATCTGGAAAAGCTGACTTTTGTCTGTGGAGGTGGTCCACCCGTCTCACGCAGAAGGCATCTTCTCCACGGTTTCCCTTTACTCCCTCTGGCTCTTACTAAGACATCGGGGGATGTAAGTGAACACCTTGGACTCACTCCCGGGGTTGGAGACCCGCAGCCTGGAGGGGCTGTTTTGGAGATGCATCTTCTAATCACCACATAGAGGGACATCTTGGAAACGAATGGGCCTTTACAGGGTCCTTAGCCAAACAGCTTAGGAATGTTAAAATCAGGCCTAAGTTTTGATGGTGCTAGGTAGTTTTTGCTCTAGAATTACGTACATTTTAGCTCCATTGCATATAATCTTGGACTAGTTTTCTTGGTGTTGAGCAAGTCCAATTATACAACATAACCTAGGGGGTATGATTTTCTTTGTAGCCTAAGGGAGAATTTACTGTTGACCTCGTTAAGAGTTAATTAAAATTATTAAAGCCCCTAGTTTGGTCTACAAATAGGGTCACAGGTGAAAACCAGCCTCCACGTCAAGTTCAGCCTTATTGGACTAGTTCTCTGGGGAAGCAGCTGGTCGGACAGGCCGACTTAGGGTGAAGAATTGACTTGCGCTGATCTGCCGTCTGCGAGCCAGGGCCAGAGCCAGGAGCAGGTTCCTGCTGCAGTGTGCAGGGCGAAGCTGGGTGGGAGGACCCTCAGCGCTCCCTACTCAGGCTCCTCCCGGCCTCAGCGTTGCAGGAGGGCAACCGCCTCACTCAGCTCCTGACTTAAAATGCTGTAGAAATCCTCACAGACACTCCAATAATATTTAGCCAAATATCCGGGCACCCTGTGATCCAGTCGAGTTGACACAACCACTGCAATTATATAAACGGGCTATTTTATTTTTTTATTTCAAAGGACTTTTTGTTGAGTTTGGGATTCAGTGTTTCACTATTTGAAATTTGAATGTGTGTGTCTAGAATTCTCTCTGAGGTCCTCACCTCTGAAGGGTCCTAGTACGTAACCATCTTTTTCACAGCTTCAGGCACAAGTTGTTCAGCCCCGTCTCCTTCAGAGCTTGGACGTGGTCTCCTTTGAAGGCCTGTGTGTGGAGGAGGCAGGAGTCACCTCCAGCCTCCATGTGCTGGTGCGTGGGCCTCTCTGGGCCAGCTCTGACTCCAGTTACTGGGCGGCTTTTCCAGATGGTTCCACCGTAATTGCTCACCTGAAAAGGCACCCTTTTAGTACTTGGACAGATTTGAGGGACAACTTCCTTTGACAGCTTTCGGTCCTGGTTACGCTGAGACCCTTAGGTCAGTGATGCTCCTGCCGGCACACAGCTCACTGGATTCACACACTGAGCTGGAATGCTGTGTAATTGTTCTTAGCAGAAATACTCTGGGTCCGCTGGACGGGCTGCCTGCCCCCCCTTTCCCCCCCACCCCCCAGCTGTGACCTGCAGCTGCCACTGGGCCTCCGTGTTTCCCGCTCTGACTTGCAGGCAGGGAATTGGCCTGTGAGACTGACTGCGAGCCTGCCTGGGAGGCTGGGGCCGTCTAGTAGGAGGTGGTCTTCATCCCCACAGTGTCCCAGCTGATTGGTGCCTGCCTTTTGCACCTTGCGTCCAGGGGAGTGACTGACCCCTGGTGGAAGGTGGGTCCCCTGTATTCCGCAGAGCACTCGTCCTAAACTGATTCTGGGCCACCCCAGGTGCACCTCCCTACCCGAGGCTGAGACCTGAACACACACATGGTAAACCATCCAATGCCTGGATGGTGGGCACACACTTGGAAACTCCCAGCTCCTCTGCAGACAAGTCCCCCGGAAACAGCCCTGGGAGCGGGTGAGGGGTGGGTCATAGGGCTCTTGGCACAGGTAAGGGGCTGGTTAGGTGGCTTGTGTGGGGCAGGAGCCTGGCGTCCACACATTGCCTGTTGCTGGGGCCACACCAGCCTCAGATCCTCCCACTGCGGGGGAGAGGGGGGTGTGCACTCAAGAGACCCTGCCTCTGGGGAGGAGCTATAGGGCCTGCGGAGCCA
>NW_006284844.1:40396-41706 GCF_000327345.1 Myotis davidii
CTCACCCTCGGTTCTGCTGGGCGGGCCTGAAGGGTTTGCCAGCACCTGGGGCGCAGTTTCTCTCTGGGGCGGGGAGCTCACGCATGTGTGCATTTGGGAGGTGACAGGTACATCCAACAAAGGGAGGCTACAGTCAGCATCTCTGTCCCGGAGGCCCTTCCCAGGACGCCCACCTGGTCTTAGTGTCTCCTTGGAACTTGTCATCTTGGAGAGTATTGTTCTGTAAATAGGAAACATCTCCATTCAGAAAAGGACCTGGGGTGTGGCTTGCTGCCCACAGAGCTGCACTGGAACGCACGGGCAACCTGGCGTGTGATTGCACCGCGTTGCCCTCCGGTAGCCCCAGGGCCTGACCCTTCTCTGCACCCAGACACTGCGGGGAGCCCCCTGCCTCGGAGTTGGAAACCAACTCCTTCCACGTGGCAGGTGCGTGCCTCTCTCCTGAGGTCACCAGGGGGCAGTGTCAGCCTGGCCGGCGGTGGGAAGGAGGCCTGTCGCTGGCCAAGGTCCTGGTGCCTGGCTTGGCAGAGCCCTGCGCCTCGCCTGAGAGGAGGGCGCCTCGCCGCTCCAGGTCTCAGCTGGTGCTGACACCAGGTGGAAGGGACGAAGCCCGCAGCAATCTACTGCGGGAGGTGGGAATGTACGTGGAGGCCCCGGGTGTGGGGGGCGGGGAGATGGAGAGAGAAGGGAGGCCGGAGGGGCTGGTCGTGGTTTCAGGAGACAAAAATCAAAACAGAATTGAAACCCGAGGGTTCCAGGGATCAGACCGGTGGAGAACTGAGATTAAGACAGAATTCCACTGGCCTCTCCTCATTTTCCTTGGTTGTCTGCTACCAGCAAGTCCTTTCATTTCTTGTACTTGGGAAAATTCCCTTCCAAAGAACCTGGGTGAGGGTTTTGCGTGGGTGCTGGTGGGAGGAGGACCCCAAGGTCAGGAGCACAGTTGGACTTGCGCTTCTTGCAATTAACGAGACGCCTTCGGTTCCAGAGGATGTGGCCCAGCCCCTTCCACCTCTGAACACACACATGGTAAACCATCCAATGCCTGGATGGTGGGCACACACTTGGAAACTCCCAGCTCCTCTGCAGACAAGTCCCCCGGAAACAGCCCTGGGAGCGGGTGAGGGGTGGGTCATAGGGCTCTTGGCACAGGTAAGGGGCTGGTTAGGTGGCTTGTGTGGGGCAGGAGCCTGGCGTCCACACATTGCCTGTTGCTGGGGCCACACCAGCCTCAGATCCTCCCACTGCGGGGGAGAGGGGGGTGTGCACTCAAGAGACCCTGCCTCTGGGGAGGAGCTATAGGGCCTGCG
>NW_006284844.1:42315-46582 GCF_000327345.1 Myotis davidii
CGTGGGTGCTGGTGGGAGGAGGACCCCAAGGTCAGGAGCACAGTTGGACTTGCGCTTCTTGCAATTAACGAGACGCCTTCGGTTCCAGAGGATGTGGCCCAGCCCCTTCCACCTGCCAGTGACAAGGGCTAAAAGTGTTGTCCTCGGCCTGGGCCGGGGAGGAGCCTGCAACCAAGGTACGTGCCCTTGACTGGAATCGAACCTGGGACACTTGGGTCCACAGGCTGACGTTCTATCCACTGAGGCAAACCGGCCAGGGCTGTGCCACAGCGTTTTTGTGCTCTCATCTACTGATGGGCGCTGGGAATGCTTCCATATCTTGGCCATTCTAAGTAATGCTGCAATGAACAAAGGGCTGAATATATTCTTTTGAATCAGTGTTTCGGTTTTCTTCAGATATATGCCCAGAAGTGGAATTGCTGGGACAAATGGCAGTTCCACTTTTAATATTTTGAGGCAACTCCATACTGTTTTCCACAGCGGTTGCACCAGTCTGCCTTCCCACCAGCAGTGAGCTAGGGCTCCCTTTCCTCCACATCCTCGCCAGCACTTGTTGGTTTGTTGATGGTAGCCACTCTGACAGGTATGAGGTGGTATCTCATCGTGGTTATAATTTGCGTTTCTGATGATCAGTGATGTTGAGCCCCTTTTCATGTGTATTGGCATCTGTATGTCCTCTTTGGAGAAGTGTCCATTCAGGTCTTTTGACCATTTTTTAAAAATATGTTTTTATTGATTTCAGAGAGGAAAGGAGAGGGAGAAATAGAAACATCAACAATGAGAGAGAATCCTTGATTGGCTGCCTCCTACACGCCCCCTACTGGGGATCAAGCCCGCAACCCAGGCATGTGCCCTTGACAGAATTTGAACCTGGGACCTTTTAGTCTACAGGCCAACACTCTATTCACTGAGACAAACCAGCTAGGACCTGACCATTTTTTTTTAAATATATATTTTATTGATTTTTCACAGAGAGGAAGGGAGAGAGAGAGTTAGAAACATCAATGAGAGAGAAACATCGATCAGCTGCCTCCTGCACATCTCCCACTGGGGATGTGCCCGCAACCCAGGTACATGCCGTTGACCGGAATCGAACCTGGGACCTTTCAGTCCGCAGGCCGACGCTCTATCCACTGAGCCAAACCGGTTTCGGCAGCCTGACCATTTTTTAATTAGGTTGTTTTGGGGTTTGTTTTTTATGGATGTTGAATTGTATGACTTTTTAATGCATTTTGGACATTAACCTCTTATCAGATATATCATTGGCAATGGAAGGTTTTCTTTAATTTTCTCCTTAATGGACTTTATCATTTCTTGTTTTAATTTTAGAAATCTACATTCAATAACTCCTCTTACATTTGTGCAAGATTCCAAAAGGACCAACTAACCTTAAAATCCTTTGGTTGTAGGTCCAGTCTAGTGACCAACTTAATGGAAAGTATTAGCTGGTAGTGTGATTTGACTTGGTAAAAAAGCAGGTTGTTTGGCAGAATATCTCCCTTAAAACCAGCCATGTGGACATCTGTAGGTACACCTGACCATCTCCTAATTGGTGAGTAATAATGATGTTGGGGTAGGGCCGTGGTCGGCAAACTGCGGCTCGAGAGCCACATGCGGCTCTTTGGCCCCTTGAGTGTGGCCAAGAAGTTTCAATTTCACTGTACGTGTGCGCCCACAAGTGGTATTTTGTGGAAGAGCCACACTCAAGGGGCCGCAGTTTGCCAACCACTGGTAGGGGATGGGGCAGGGGTAGGAGGAGGAGCTGGTTTGCTGACGGTGTTCAAAGATAGTCAGGTAATAGCTGGGCCAAAATAGCAGTCGGAATCACCTGTGGTTATGAATCCGAGGCCCAGGCTTTTTGCACAGCCATGTAACAAGTCTCGGGTTTGTCCGGAGAAAACAAGAGAAAATTGTGCCACTCCATCCCTCAGCTTCATGAACCTTTAGTAAAACTTGAGTAAATTGCAGAATTCTGATAAAGCAAATGATATTGAAGGGTCTAGGTTTGCCCTCAAGAATACTGGGCTAATAAATGCCTAGAGGCCACCTGTCCCCCACACAACTATTTAGGAAAAAAACCCAGGGAAAATGGGCAATGCCTTTTCACTCCATTGGAAGCTTGGAGTAAGGTCAGGTGTCAATGCTTTAATCAAGACCAGAACACATGGTTTCTTAGTTCCACAAACTGCTGAGAGCAGCTGCCTGTCAAAGCTTATCAGGAAGTTTGGTATAGGTTCTGGGTCACTTTTATTTTCTTTTATCCCTTTAATAGATTTATAATGACCCCATGCCCCACATAATTCGATGGGAAAAGTAAGCTTAACACTTAATAGTGGGGAAATCTTGAATACAAAACCTCCAGTTGCTCCAAATTCACAGCCAGCTTGGGGCTGGGCCCTCCTGAAACATCAGCAGCTCTCATTCCGACCTTCCAGGCACCATGGGCGTGAGGCTGGTGTCTGCCTGGTCAGGAGACTTCCTACGGAAGGTCTTCCCTCTTTTATGATCTAAAGTGCTAGCAGGCTTTGGCTTATGAAGAGGTATAACTGCTTCTCCTTGAATTCCTCCACTGCTTCATTCATTCATTCATTCATTTTATTATGAAACATTTCAAATGCATCCGAAATTTGAGAGACCAGTCTAATGAAACCCTACGTACCCCTCGCCCATGTCCCCTCCCAACCCCCAGATTATTTTGAAGCAAGTCCCAGAAATCCTATCACTTCACCTGTAAATGTTCTCGCCCCTAAAAGACAAGCCCATCTTGTAAAATAAAATCACAGCAGCAACATCACACGTTTACCGACTGACTGTGATTCCGGAGACATCAGCGTGTCCAGCTTCCCCTGACTGTCTCATGAAAGGGCACAGAACTGGCCAGGAAACCAGGCTTGTCCTGCAGGTCCTGCTTTTCAGATATTACTGATTCCATTCCTGCCGTTTCTGTAAATGTCTTTTCCTATAAATTGGTTATTAGCTTTAGAGACTTGATCAGTTCCGTTTTCATCAACAAGGCATCTAGCTTCTGCCTTCCCGTTGCAAATTAGACCTGTTTCCATTCGTTAAACCATAGTCTACTGGGCTCAGCCGGTGTGGCTCAGTGGTTGAGCATCGACCTGTGAACCAGGCGGTCAGAGTTTAATTCCTGGGCAGGGCAGGTGCCTGGGTTGTGGGCACGATCCCCAGGGGGTGGCATGCAGGAGGCAGCCAACCCATGCTTCTCTCTCATCATTGATGTTTCTATCTCTCTCTCCCTCTCCCTTTCCCTCTGAAATCAATGAAAATATATTTTTTTAAAAAAGGAAAACAAACACTGCTCTCTCTGGGGTTCCCAGTGCCCTCGCCTCAGGCCCAGGGGTTGGGTGTGGCAGCCACAAGGCCTGTGCAGGTGCCCGAGGTCCACCCTTTGTCCGACCTCAACTGGTGCCTGTGGGACTACATGTCGCCCAAGTCCTGTCTGTTTCTGGGGGACACCAAATGTGCTGCCTTTTGGATGGAGCGTTTGCCTCGAGGAATTGTCTAGGACGGAGCTCGACTTTCCTGCTTCCTCCACAACTGACCCAAAATGAGCTTCTGCATGAGGAGGCGGCGGCCATGCTCACCTGCTTGCAGCTGTGGCCGAGACAGAGGAACGTCCAGGAGGCTCAGGAGAGCGAGGGGCCGGCATGAACCAGCCCCTGGATGTTCACATGCACCAGGTTGGCGGGGCCCAGGGGAGCATTTTGGAAAATCTAACGGGAAAGGGCCCCTCGAGGGCCTCCTCCAGCTCCCTGTAGTGGCCCCTCACCGTTGCCGTGGACACAGCTGACCGGTCCTGACACCCACCTCCTCTCCCCTCACCCACATATCTGGCAGCACCAGACTGCAGTTGTGGCTCAGGCCCATCACTCACCAGCCCAGTGGCCTCAGGCAAAGCCGAGGTTTCCTCGCCTGTGACATGGGTGATGCTAGTACTTCCTCCTAGTGAGCGAGAGGATGTGTCCACAGTGTGTCCTCAGGGCATCTGCCAGCGATGAGCCCAGGCTTCCCCACACTCCAGGGGCTCCCACCACCCACCCCACCCTGTCTGCCTGGGAACTGATTTCTCCTTCAAGCCCTGGCTTAGGGATGCCTCTGCCTGAAACCCCACCCCCACATGCACACCTGCCCATTCTTCCCCTCTCTGCTCTCTGGCCCCGCTCCCCCTCCCTGGTCCCCCCATTCCCTGCTTGTCCCTCCCTCTTCCCTTCTTTTCCTCCTTCCCCCTTCCCTCCCCTCCTTCCCCTCC
>NW_006284844.1:46723-53258 GCF_000327345.1 Myotis davidii
CCCTCCCCCTCCCTATACCCTCCCTGCATCCTCCTCCCTGCTCCCCCAGACCAGGCCTCTCTGGCTCAGGCCTCTGCAGAGAGTGACTCTCTGCTTCAGTCAACCTCCCGTCATGACCATGCTTCCTGCCTTCCCTCCCCTCTTTCTGGAGTTGATTCTTTCCCACAACTTTCTTGTCCCAGACTCTCCTTTTTTCTTTCTTTTTTTAAAATATGTTTTTATTGATTTCAGAGAGGAAGGCAGAGGGAGAAAGAGAGACATCAATGATGAGAGAATCATTGATCAGCTGCCTCCTGCACGTCCCACCCATGATGGAGTCTGCAACCCAGGCCTGTGCCCTGACCAGGAATCGAACCCTGACCTCCTGGTTCATAGGTCGACGCTCAACCTCTGAGCCATGATGGCTGGGCTGGACTCTCCTTTTTTAAAAAAAACCAGCATGTTATAGAAATTGAATCATACATTTGGGATTAGCTTTTTCTGTCAGTGGAATTCTCTGGAGAGTCATTCAAGAGCTGTCCTGGCGTGGGGTTAGGGCCCATGCGTGTAGTAGGACCAGGCTCTCCTCTCCCTCCTTCTCCCCATCTCAGTAAGTGATGGAGGCTCAGCATGGACTGGTCCCACCCAGGGAAGCGCAGCAGCTGGGCCACCCCCAACCAGGCCATGGGGCGGGAAGGGCCCTCTGTGGGGTGGTACCCCTCCCCCTGTTCCCCGCCACCACCACCTCACTCCACCTCACTCCGAGGAGAGGAATCAGGCTCCACCTATGGAGGAAGGACGCAGAGTCTGGACGGGCTGTGACATCACTGTGGTAGGTGTGTCCAAACTTGATCTATAAGACATGGCCCATGAGCCACCTAACGTCCGTCCTCTGGTGACTCCTGTCGGACGCTGTGGGTGGTGTGTGATGCCCTAGGGCTCTGCCACCTGCCAGTGGTGGCCGGGGGCTCGTTACTGAACAGCTCTGTGAAATGTCAAACGGACACGCGTGGCCGCCACGGGCAACCCCGGGGACACCTGTCCTCCTGCCCACACAACCGGACACGCAGAATGTCCTCGCAGGGAGGAGCCAGGGGTCGTGGCCACAAGGTCACGTGCCTCCCTCACATCTGGGCAGAAGGCGTGGAAGCTCATGAACTGCCCGGTGCTTCCTCGGGCTGGCGGTCTCGCATGTGCACCTACGTCTGTGGGAATTCTTGCTCCATGCACATGTGGCGGTTCTGATCCCGGCCTCTTGGGTCTGCCGGGTGCTCCTTACGGTGTCCACCCCCCGTGCGGCCGCTGCTCGCTGCTGGATTCTCCGGGAGGCACACCCTCCACGGAGGTCCCACGTCTGAGACGGAGGCCTGGGGGCTGGATGACAACAACCTGACAGGTGCTTGGCCCGGCACGTGCACCCCGGGTCCCACTGAGCGTGGCCTGCTGGCTCGCTGACCCCACTCTGCGTCCCTCGCCATCACAGTCCCTGCGAGGCCTGGAGGGTAGACGCGAACGTTGACCCGTGGGGCCTGTGCTGGTTCCTGCGTCGCTACCTGTTCCCTGTGAGCCTTTGGCTCCACTTCTGTGCCAGCAGCTCAGCTCTGTCCGTCTCCTGTTCCTGTTCCTGCAGAGCAGCTGGCTGGTCCAGCCCCTGTGTCTCCCTCGGCCCCAGGGGCCTCTGCCTCTCACCAAGGGCTGGTTCACAGGCTGTCGGCCCTTGACCAGGAGCGGCTGTGGGAGGCCCTGGGCACTGCAGGGGCCCCACATGGTCCCCTGGTAACCCCTGCATCACCTGAAGAGGGGCTGGCTGGGCCATGCCTGTCTCTTTCTGCCTTCTACATGGAGACAGAGAGAGAGGAAGACAGAGAGGGAGAGATAGAGACAGAGAGGGAGACAGAGAGAGACCCACCACAGGGGGAGGTGGAAGCAGAGGCCCAGGAAGGAGCAGTAGCTGGAGGGACGCCCCCAGCCTCGGGCTCAGTCCGCAGCCGCCTGAGAGAGTGTGGCTCCCACATTGGTGCTGAGGAAACTGGCTCAGGGACATTCAGGACCTCGGCTGGGTTGGCTCAGCTTGTCTGACTCCCAGCATTAGTACCTCCTGGTTCCTGCACCAGCTGTGGGGAATGGGGAAGGAAAGAGGGGGCTGCAAACGCCACACGCTGGCCAAGGGCAGTCTGCCCAGGACAGGGCCAGGCCCCTCGGCTGTGGGAGTGGCTGTGCACCCCAATCCATCAGAAGTGACCAGCAAATGTGAAAGGGGATAGAGTCACCTTTTGGAGGGAGGGAGAAGGCAGCTCGCAGGGCCAGCACCAGCGTCTGTGCTGGTTAAATCCTCCGTGGGGCCTGGGGAGGCGGTGGCGGTTACTGGGGTGGGAGACCCTCTTTGAGGTCCACAGAGGCCGGCCGGCAGGGAGGAGGCAGAACGGCTTCATGGGGGCTCAGCGCCTTCCTGGGGGAGCCCCCACCCAGGGCCCCTCGTGCTTGGAGCCTGGGAGTCACCCATGCAAAGGCAGGAGAGGTGTGAAGCAGGGCCTGCGGGCGCCGCCCAGAGCAGGACTGTGTAACCAGAGCCCCGCTGTCCCAGCAAACAGCCGATGGCAGAGCCGAGGAAGCGTGACCAGGAACACACGTCAAGCCCCTCCTGTCCATTTTCTTGTTTTATTCTGAAAACAGTCCTGGAGGTGTCAACCAGCTGTCGCCATGGCACCACCCCAGCTCGGGACTCAGAGCCGGGGTCCTCCCTCCGGCGGCTGCTCCGCTGTCACCTGGGGCCAGGCAGGTGCTGGCTCAGCCGCTCTCTGACCAAGCCCAGCCCACCCCCCTGGGGTGGCCGTGAGCCCCTCCCAGAAGGGAGGGTGGGCGTGAACAGTCGCTGGACTAACATCTCCTTTGACAGAAGAGAGACGCGGCCCCAGGTCCTCATCCACCTCTGAGATGTCCCCCCGGCAGGAGCCTGAGAACAGGCCCGACTGTGGGCAAACACAGGGTTTGGGGCGTCTGAGGTCGAGTGCAGAAGGCCACTCCTACTTGCGCCAGTTTAAGCAGAAAAGGGTCTAATACGGGGACGGGCATGTGGCCAGAGGAGCTGGCTCTGGGCTGAGCTCCCAGAAACCACCGGCCCTCAGCTGTCCGGAGGGTCTGAGAGTCGCCCCCCGATTGTGGTTGTGGGCACACGGCCGCTCCACAGACAGGGCGCGCCATGGGGGAGTGGCGGGGGGACCAGGAGGCACTGGCTGGTGTTTGCATTTAGTGACCAAATACAAACCTTGCAGAAGGACATGAGACGGTTCAGGGGCATTTAGACTCCACACGGGCGTGCAGCCACCTGCTTCCCAAACGTAGCCCTCACTCCCCAGATCTCCTGACAACAGATGAGTTTTTTAAAATTTATTGGATTTAGAGAGAGAGGAAGGAGGGAGAGAGAAACATCAGCTGTGGTCCCACTTACACGTGCATTCACTGCTGCTTCCTGTACCAGCCCTGACGGGGACCAAGCCAGGGATTTCTCGGTGCCCGGTAATGCCCAACCACAGTGGCCAGGGCCCAAGGACGTTGACATCCATTTTCACCCAAATCGTAACAACCTTTGCAGAACCGACGTGACATTCTCTTCACTTTCTTAAATGAGGAGAGTGTGAGGGCCGTAATTTCTCGAGCCTCTTCAAGGAACGTCAGCACGTCTTGGGGGACGGGGCGTTTCACAGGGTCAACAAATGGGGAGAAGGGGCCTCAGGAGGTGGCTGGAGGGGGGAACTCCGGGTGAACGCCAGCGTCAGCCACTGTTCACAGGCTCTGCTGGTCCTGCCTCCCCTGCTGTCACCCCCCAGGGACACCGAGGACCAGGGGGCAGGAGCTTGTCCGAGACCACACAGCTGGTGCCGCCCGGGCCCAGACTTCCTCCATGAAGAGCCGGTGACGGGGCCAAAGGCCCAGCGCAGCCCAAGGCTGTCCAGTCAGAGCCCGGGGTCCTCCCTCGTCCTGTTCTCCGGCTGGTGGCCTGGGGGTGAGTCCCCGAACTCTTGGCCAAACCTGGGGCCTGAATGGTCAGGAGCACCCGGTGTTTGCTCAGAGCTGGGCAGGCATCGCTGTGGGCAGGCTGGCCACCCATCCGCCTCCTCGGCTCCTTCCAGGGGCCCCTGCACCCTAGGCGGGCTCCTTGGGGCTCGTCAGGGTCTCCCTGCGGGAGGAGCGTGGAGGTGAGGACAGGAAGGAGGAGTGGCTCCCTGTTCACAGCACAGCCCTCCCAGAAGGAGGAGGGAACCGGAGAGCCTGGGACCGGGAAACGGGATCGGGGACTGTCACCTGCGGAGGCCACCTGCTGGAGTCTGGCTCACTGGGCACAGGCACCAAAGGCCCGGCCGCCTGGCAGCTGCTAGGGAGGGTGTGTGTGAGGAGGGGCTGGTGTGGAGGGAGGACAGCTGTGCGCTGCTCACGGCCGCTCGGCGGCCCCTCTGCTGACAGAGGCAGCCCTGCGACTGACCGGGGCCCAGGGCGGCATCTCCACGCTCATTAATCCTCCCTTCATCTCTGCACGAACGGGTACTGAACACCTACTGTGAGCCCAGCAACCGGGGCCAGTCTGCTGGACGGGCCAGTGAGTCCCGGCTCCGGGTTGGGGCTGTGGGATGGGGCCACCGGAGGTCGGCCCAGGCTCAGCCACAGGCAGGGCCTCCCCTGCACCCCACGTGCTGGGAGAAGACTGCCCACGGCACCAAGGACCCCAAGCCGGGAGTCAGGCTGAGAAAGCTGGCCAGGAACCAGCGAGCTTGTGCGTCCTTTTCATGATGGCGGATTTTGGATAAAGTTGTTTGGTGTTAGAAGAACTTCCCATTGACAACTCTCTCACTAGTTTGTGGCAAATGCCAGCGACCACTGGGCCTGTGCTCGTGGACAGAGCCATGCTGTTCCCAAAACAACTTTCACGGGTCTGAGCCAGGGCACAGGCAGACGCCCACCTGCAACCCACGTGTCCTGGGAACCAGCGAGAACCAGCTGCACCGCGATCACTGACAGGTTAACCGAGGCCGCCTGGCCGGTGGCACCGTGGTTAGAGCGCTGGCCTGCACCCTGAAGGGTCAAGGGCTCGATTCCAGTTAAGGGCATCGATGTCTCTCACACTGACGGTCTCTCTCTCTCTCCCTCTCTCCTACCTCCATTCCACTCTCTAAAAATCAATGGAAAAATATATCCTGGGGTGAGGATTGACCAAACAAACAGAAACACTAACTGAGGTTAACAGATATGTCCTCTGAATGGACGGAGCACCTGGTGTGGAGCTGTGGGGACAGAGCCCCCCCACCCCCACCCCCCGGGGCCACAGCGTAGGCGCCAGGAGACACTTTCCAGTTCACTGTCCTGCAGGACAGTCCAGGGACGCGGGTGAGGGCGTGAGGCCTGTGTTTGTCTGGGGGGCCCCTCCCCACGCCTTCTGCTCCTCTTTATGCTTCAAGTTCCGCTCCTCCTGGAGAAGTGGTGCCGGGACCTCTGACCTCTAAGACCTGTTCTCTGCTCTGCCCGCTCTGCCCGCGTTCCCAGGAGGCGTGGGTCCTGGGCCTGCAGACCGGGTCCCGGGGGACAGGAAGGTTCGAGGCCTCAGTGTGGAGGAAGGACCCCCTGGAACGCAAGCCCCACAGCCTCTGAGGGCAGGAAGGTATCACCTGGAGGTGGCTGGCGGCCTCCTTCTGAAAGTTTAAACTCACCCACCTTCACCGGTGGTGCCCCCAACCCAGCCATCCACACCTGGGCCCTTGCCCCCCAGCGTGTGAATTCCTGCCCTGGGGTGACAGAGGGCAGGCGGGATGGGAGGGCCTGGGCCCTTTGATCTCAGACTCTCTGGGGTCCTTTGTGGCTGAGGGAAGAGGAAGGTGAGAAGCCCCATTTCTCAGCCAAGTGTTGATGGCTCAGCTCATTGAGCCCCAGCTGCAGAGGGGCAGCTGGACCAGCCTGCAGGGCACCTGGGAGCACGGGGAGGGCAGGACAGATGGCCTCTGGAGGGCCGCTGCCCAGCCCCAGCGACTGGAGGGGAGGGGCCGGAAGGCCACTGGGCGGTGGGGGCTCTATGGACCCTGTAGGTGAGTCGGCTGAACTAGGCCTGGGAGTCCGCTTGCCTCCTAGGATTGAAAATAAATTACTCACCATTGAAAAGGGGTCCCTTCCCCTCAGGGGTGACCCTGGAGGGGCTGCCCTGGGCTGTGTGAGGTCCTCTCGGTGCTGCCTCAGCTCCGCCCACACCCTGATTCTTCCTCGCCCAGCCAGAGGGGGACAAGGGGGGGCGGGTGAGATGCGGTGTCTGTCCCTGACCAGATGGTGGTCCGACAAGGCCATTGGTCAACGAGGCTGCGAGGCAGGGAAAGCCACCCACGGGCCTGAGCAACCAGCTCCCCTGTAGCGTCCTCGGGGGCCTGGCAGCTGGCGTTTGGGCGCCTCATCGGCCGACCCGCTCCCTGGCCCGGTCCCGGGTCTGATGGTCCTGCCTCAGGTCCCAGAAGTGAGCTGGCCCGTCCCCAGCACAGAGGGAAGAGAGCAGGTAGGTCCATGTCCCTCCCCGCCCCCGCCC
>NW_006284844.1:53289-57997 GCF_000327345.1 Myotis davidii
AGGCTCTCGGGAAATGCCTGCAGACGGCCAGGCCCATGAGCTTTCACACACGACTTATTTGACGCACAGACGCGTGTCCAGCAGGTCAAGACTTGTACATCCGGGTGGAGAGGGGCTGTGGGAGGCTGACCACGGGCCGGGCACTGAGGAAGCCTCCGAGGGGCTGGGAGAGGTCCGCCCTTGGCCTTGTTTACACGCTGCATCCACCCCGTCTGTTCTCAGCGCCAACACCAGCCTCCAGTCACTGGCCTGTCCCCCGGGGGAGGGGTGTGTGCATGTGAGTGTGCTTGTGTCTGCGTGTGTCCCTGTCACGCCGGGTGGGTGGGGACTTCGGGGGCCACATGCCCCAGAGGTGGTGCTTTGTGACTGAACTTTGTGCCGAGCCCACCTCCCCACCCTCGTGGCACCCTTGTGGCTGCCCGTGGATTTTGCTGGTGACACTGCACACGTGGGTCATTATTTAAAATCCCTTCTGGTTGGGAGAGGTGGTCTCTTTGCTCACTTGGCTTTTTCTATTTTGTAAAAAACATCGCCAGACTTCTGGGTGCTGCCTCAGAGACCGGACACAGGCGAACCCACATGCAAACGCACAGAGCTGTGTGGATGCCGCACCACCTAAACGATGTTCTTAAAATGTGACGAAGTGACTTGGACACCAAGGCAGGGCTCTATGTCGGCTGGAAAGTGCCCGCTGTTTCTAGTTCCTTTAAACCCAGAAGTCTCACTGCTGACAGTTTTAACAGCTGCCATCGCTCCTTGTGATGTCTGAAAGTGCCTTAATTTGGATTTATTTTCTCTGCAGGCTTTGGGAGACCCTCCTCTGCACCTTCCTGGAGACCCCGTCTTCAAGCCCAGAGGGCGCTGGTCAGCAGGGCTGGGGCTGCCTGCGTCTAAGGCTGGGGCTCTGAGTATGGGCACAGGCATCTCTATTGTCTGTACTTGGGGAAGTGGGGATGGGCTGAGGGCTTGGCCTGTGTCTGGCAAGGAGGGACACAGG
The DNA here is from genome assembly GCF_000327345.1 of Myotis davidii. NCBI lineage: Eukaryota > Metazoa > Chordata > Mammalia > Chiroptera > Vespertilionidae > Myotis > Myotis davidii. The sequence continues at coordinate 54,287 of NW_006284844.1, forward strand.
ATGGCAGTCCCCTGGGCGTCCGCTCCCCCAGGGCCACCGGACCTTCCAGAACAAGCTCCTCGGGCCAGGAGTTCCCGGGGGTCCACCCCCCTCAGGAGCATTTGGCTCCATCTCCTCGCAAGGGCAGCTTCACCGCGGCTCCACCCACCAGAGGCCAGGCCCCTGTCTTCCTGTCCTCCCTCCAGGAGCCCCTCTCCTGTCACCCCATCCACCCGAGCCACCTCGGGCCACCTCCCCGCCCTTCACCGTCACCGGCCAGGTCTCGGCCACACCTCGGAGCCTTGCTCTGTGCCTGGCATTGGGGGTTCTGGGCGGGAGGCTGGGGCTCATCAGGGAGCCCCACTGTTCATTCAGAGACTGAGCGAAGCCATGATGTGCCTGGGTCAGAGCTCCCAGCCCGAGCCTTCTGACCCCCACGCTGTCCCTGTGGCCGGTGCATTAGTGTCCTCGTCCCAGGAGAGGCCCTGGTGGTGCAGGGGGGCTTGGGCTCCGCGGCTCGCGGGCGTCACCATGAATGTGGATTTCTGTGATGCAATGAGAGACGTTACACCGGGAGGCAGATGCCAGTCACTCACCCAGCCCTGCACACACGTTTATTAAGTACAACTGTGTGCCAGGTGTTATGCAGGTTGTACCACTCACTGCTTTCCTTAAAAATAATGATCATTTCTTTGGCTGTGGGGACGTCGTGGCTCTTGACATCCCAGCTTGCCCGGACGTTGGCTTCGGGTCCCGCCCCTCCTGTCTGTGGCTCACACAGTTGGGGGCAACCCTCCAGCTGATGAGCTCATGCACATTTCATAGATTAAATCGTGCAGTGACCTGCCAGCTTCTCATCATTGCTCGCCATTTGGTGCAAGGATTTGTATGTATTTAATAGTTTTATATGTTTAACAGCTATTTGGCTAAGAAGCTTAGCATAATAAACACAACCAGCCACAGCCTGTGCGCTGGGGATAGTGGCAGCTCCCCCCCCCCCCCCCCCCGCAGCCTCTGGACACGCCCGTGGCTGCCACCCATGCCCGCATCTGATTCCTGGCAGGGGGTGGATGACCAGAAGCCAGGCAATGGGACTCCTCAGTGTGTCTATGCCAACTCGTTCACTTTTGCAAAAGCATGAAAAAAAGGAGGCAAGTCCACAACAGACTCACCAGTTGGTATGTGGCCCCACCAACCTCATGCCATGACCCCAGGTCCCAGGGCGGCTGAGCCCTGCCCTCCGCTCAGCAGGAGGTGGGATAGCAGGAGACCCCTGTCCAAGAGCTTCTGTCTGTCTCTTTTTCCCTTGCATCATGTGGGACAAGTGTTCTCTCTCGTCTGCATCCAGAGGCCTTGGCACCCCCAAAGGACACACATCCTGGGGCTGCTCTCAGGCCTAACCTCTCGCCATGTCTCCCCCTGCCTCCTGCAATGGACACGCGCCTCCACACGGCCTGGACAGTCCCCACTCAGAGCCCCAGCCCGAGGCCCAGAGGGAAATTCAGAGAGGCCTCCTCTCTGCTCCCTGCAGAGGCTCCCACCAGCTGGGCAAGTTCACACTCACGCCCCTCCTCTGGCCCTGGGGGCTTTGGGGGAGCACAGCTGGGCTGCTGCAGCCGTGCTGACCCTGAGGAGAGAGCACCTGTCTCCTGGGATCAGTGAGCTCAAAGGCTCCCGGAGCTCCCTGCCTGTGAGCGAGGCTTCTTCCCTAAGTCCTCACCGAGGATATTTCCCCCACTGATTTTTGACGAGAGAGAGAGAGAGAGAGAGAGAGAGAGAGAGAGAGAGAGAGAGGAAGGAACAGAGGGAGGGAGGGGAGGAGAGAGAGGGCACAACACGGAGGTTCTAAGATGGGCAGGTTTTCACAGCCATGCAGCCAGGCTCAGTGCAGGTGACGAGGGGTGAAGGCCGCAGTGACCTGGGCGCTGGGGACGTAGACCCTCTGGGTTGGGGATCCTGCCCCCACTGACTCCTAGTGATGGACAGCGGCTTTGCTGAGATTCCCACAGTAACGGCCCCAACTGCTGCCTGGAACCCAGTCTTTTTGTCGCTGGAGACACTGTGGTCCCCACTCCTGGTGACCGTAGCTGACCTTTCTCAGCAGCTGGACAGCAGCTGTCTCGGGCAACGGACCACCCTTCCTCTGTGTGTGCAGACCTGTGATCCCCTTCATCCTGGAGCAGGCACCGAGGGGTGCCTCAGCTCCACCCCCGAGGTCCTGGGGCCACTTCAAAGCAGAGAGGATGGCCGTCCCCACCGGTCCCTCCCTGCACCTTCCCAGGCGGGGAGTCCGAGTGTGGGTGACTCCAGTGACGCGGGACAACGAAACAGACCTCCACTCTCAATGGCTTTACAGACTGAGGCCGGGCACACTTCCTGCTACAGGGTGTCGGCAAGGCTGTGGGCCGTGACCAGTGGGGCGGACGGGTGGGTGTGGAGTCTCTTCAGCGGGAAACTGATGTGTGATGCCGCCCGGGCTCCCAGAACCAGAACCAGAGCTGCTACCTGGGGGCGCGGGGGGCCAGCTGCTGGAGACGAGCCTGGCGGGTCACCGGTGACACGTCCCAAAACAGGAACCTGCAGGGGGCTCACTTCCCTTCGAGGGCCGGGAGGGGCTCAGGTGCTGACAGGAAGACACCCACACGCTGCCCTGGAGGGTGCCTACTCGGGAGGTGCCCCAGGTAGGGAGGACAGGGAGCAAGGGCCCACTGCCCTGCATGCATGGGGGAGGCCTCCTAGGTGGGGCGCTGGGCTCTGGGGATGTGAGGCTGGTGTGGGGCTTGGAGCCTGTGCAGGGTTTAGGTCCTGGTGCCTGAAGGTGGCTGGGCAGGAACTGGGCTTGGGCTGGGCCTTGGTGAGAACACGAGGGCAGAGACTGTGGAGCTGGGTTTGCCCAGAAGCCACCAGGCCAGGAACAGGCTCCCTTGGGGGGATGGAGGGCCCCAGTGGGGGAGAAAAGTTGGGGAGTGGGCAGTGTTGGCAGGAACAGACCTCCTGAATCAGGGCCCAAATGACACCCCCACATATGTACACACGTGTGCACACACTCTCACACATGCATGCGAGCACACGTACACACGTGTACATGCACACCCGAGTGCACGAGTGACAACTGGTACATGCACACACACAGGTCAGGCAGCTAGTAACGTGCGCCTTCCGCTTTCTGGGCTGTCACTGGGCTGAGGTGCCGAGCACCATCAATGAGCCCTTGAGGTGGCAGCCGAGTGCTATCAGCGACATGCCCTGGGTTCTCGGAACCTGGTCCTGGGCCCCAGCACCAGCAGCTTCTCAGAACCTGTTAACATGCAGGTTCTCGGGCCCAGATGGTCCTGAGGCCTGGCTGGGCCCAGGTCTGTGGTTCTGTGCATAGTCTGAGACCCACTGACTTGGTATTGAGGGTTTAAGTTCAATGCTAAAAAACTGCTCAAGGACACGAGGCCGAAGGGGCCTGAGCCAGCAGTCAGGGAGGCGCTCGTTCGACCTCACACCTGCCCTGTCCCAGGCAAGAGACCCAGACATCTTGTTAGAGGGAAGCCAGTGGCCATGGGATGGATCCCACAGTCTCTGCCTCAGGCCAGGGGGCGGGACAAGACCCCTCCTTCCTGGAGGTTCAGGTACATCTCTGCTCCTCATTCACAAAGAAGGTGGAGGAACCATCCTGGTCCCCGTGACCCAGGACAGGCAGTGAGGACACTGAGGAAGGGCATCAGAACTGGGCGCGGGGGGGGG
>NW_006284844.1:58043-60071 GCF_000327345.1 Myotis davidii
GGGGGGGGGGTACACTCCGGCTGCAGCAGAGGATGGGTGCCTGGCCTTGTCCCCTCCGTCCTCTGCTCAGGACAAACAGGGCTGGTGGGTGACGGGCATCCCATAGCCCCTCTGCCATTGCCTCCCTCCAAATTGCAGGGACTCCTGCAGTAAAGGGTGTAACGGTGGCCCTGAGGGCTAATGCTCTGCCTGAGCTGAGGGATGTAGGATGGGGCGGCCGGCCGAGCAGTGGCCCCCATGCCTGCCTGGGGAAGCTCCAAACGGCCGTTCCTGCTCAATAAACGTGTGCGAGTGGGCGAGCCCGGCTCCTGGGGGCGGGGGAGAGGGGGTAGTCATTGGCAGCACTGAGGGAGGTAAAGTTAACATTCAAACACGCGCACACACAGGCTCTGAGACCCAGACACCACGACACTGCAATTTCAGTGTCGACCATTTCCCAAAATTGTGCCAAATCCACTCAATTTACTAGTCACACTTTCTCACCACGTGAGGGTCGCCCTTGGCCGATGGGACTTGCTTGTGCCTGTTGTCACCGCTTGGGTATCACACGGCGGAGTCCCACGAAGTATGATTTTGGGCGAGGACGGGGCCGTGCCAAGTCGACGGTGCTGCTGTGTGCCCAGCTGTGCCCACGAAGCTGTGCCGGCCCCACCTCCTCCCGCCCCACCTGCCCAGCTCTCCCTGTAGCTGCGTCCCGCAAGGTCCTGCCTGTGATGCCTCGCAGACAGCCTGCTCCCATCACCCAGCCTGGGGTCTGGCTCCCAGAGCCCGGCTGCTGAGCTCCACATTCTGCTTCCGTTTCTCACGATCCTGCAGGTGCTGCTGGAGGCTGGTGGTCCCGACAGACAAAACCATCCACCATTATCCCCAGCTCATCCTTCCCTGGTGGACGCTTTTCTCCAGACTCATCACATGCCAGAGCCCCAGGGAGGTGAAGGCGTCGGTGGCCGAGACCAGCAGCGACGCCTGCATGCTCCTGCGAGGCCGGCCGCCAGGGCAGAGACGTTGGCACAGCATGACCCACGTCACCAGGGGCATCTCAAAAGCAGAGCGTGGTGTCCCCGTCGCCCAGGGCTCGTCAGAACCTACAGGGACGAGCAGATGACGTTTCTCCTGGCTCTAGGAAGTGGTGATTTATACCCACAGCCATGTCACCTTTGCTGGAAAAAATTAGTCACGGAACATAATCCTGTGCACACACCACTGGCCTCTGCGTGATCAGTTTCTCTAGATTTGCACGTGCGTTTCATGCGTCGGACTCATCGGGGGCTTTCTCGTCCCTGGTCTCGGCTGGGTTCCTGAGCAACCTGGCGCTTTCTGTGGGAGCGGCTGGGGTCCTGTGGGGAGGAAGTGAAATCACCTCCACGCTGCACCCGAGTAACGAGGAGACGCGACTCACACGAGGCTGATGGGAATTAGGAATACGTGGGATATGAGGTTGAGATACTAAGAGCAGGAGTCTTGCTTTTGGTAAAAGTCCACGTTTGACTTGCTCTTAAAACCACTTGGTGCCCAGGACATGATGGTTAACGAGGAGCTGTTTGAAGGCTAGACTTTAATTTACTGAAATACCACTTCACGCTCATAAGCCTCTGCCACTTGCCAGGTAGCTCAGCACCCAAGAGGCCCTCTGCCTCCTCTGGGAAGGCGGGGGCAACAGACTCCCTTCAGGCTTTCGGGGCAGGCGGACACGGGGCTCCTGGGGGCCTGGGAGGAAGATGGACCCAGGTCCGGGCCCAGGCCTGGCCATCATACCCAGAAACTCCTCAAACTGCGGGGAGGAGGGGGACAGAGATCTCCAGGCTGCAAGGCATGTCCTGGCCCCGTGGAGCCTTCCTAGGGTGGAGGTTCAGCCCTCAGACACCAGCCTGGAATTCTGGAAGGTTCCCCTGGAGTCCCAGGCCAGGCAGAAACAAGCCCCCGCCCTGTGCTGATTTGACTCAGGAACCCCCCACGGTACCTGCTCAGGGGCTGCAGGGAGGGGAGCGGAGGATGGGGGGGGGAAGTACCCCCACACCTGCCCCAGCC
>NW_006284844.1:60252-61332 GCF_000327345.1 Myotis davidii
GTTAAAGGAGAGATCGACAGGAATACAGTCATTGTAGGGGACTTTGACACTTCACTGACTTAACTGGATAGATCCTGCAGACAAAAAATTAACAAGGAAACATATATTCTAAATGGCACACTGATTCAGATGAGTTTGACATTTAGAGAACATTTCACCCCAAAGATGCATAATATACATTCTTCACAAGTGTACATGGGACATTCTCAAAGACAGACCACATGTTAGGACACAAATTACGTCTTAACACATTGCAGACCAGTAGTTTTATTTTTAGCTTTACCCAGTGGCCAAATAAGTTTCTATTGAATGAGTACAAAAAAATATTTTACATAAATATTAAAGGCACACGTTAAAATTAAATACCCATTGAGAATCCCCGAGGCCAGGCCTCCGGTCACTTTGCCCTGGATAACCCAGCCAACGGGTGGGCCCTGCAGGGTGGCCCTGGGAGCTGCTCGGGGTGAGCTGGGTGGGCAGCCCGTCCTCCCAGCTGGGCCAACAGGGCTCGTCCCGCCTCCTGCTCCCTGGGCCCCGTTCCTCCAGGGCTGTCCATGCTGCTGGGGCCTCCAGGTCGAACAGCACAGCAGTGACCAGTCCAGGCTCCATGTCCTTCCCCTAACACCTGGGGTAGAAGCACAGGCTCCAGTAAATGAGGTCACAGACGGCCCGCCTGCCTGAGGTGCCCGTGAGCAGTGAGCAGCGCTCACAGCGAGACCTGAAGCCTCTCATGGGCAAGGCTGCCCACACGCCTGGGACTCGCTCCCACCAAACCGTCCCCCCAGCCCCCCAGTGGGACGAACCCCATCTCCTCAGGCGTCCGGGTGGGGGTGGGGCAGGGGCACAGAGATTCAGGTCCTGAGGCTGCAGCCTCCTCATTTGTAAATATTCTCTGAATCCCGTGAGGCCCCTTGAAATGGGCTTTAACATCCGCACCCCCCAGGCTGTGCTGGGCTTAGGGCGCAGGCGGGACCCGGTCACCCCAGCATCACAGCAGCTGCCTGTGCCGTCCTTTTGCGAGGCCCCAGATCTGCCGCCACCTCAGGCTGCTGCCACAGTCGCCAGGGCAGGGCTGGTCTG
>NW_006284844.1:80904-81191 GCF_000327345.1 Myotis davidii
CCCCACAGCTACCCTCCCCCAGCCCATTCCAGAGCAGAGATAAAAGTGAAACCTGAGTAGGGAATGTTTGTGGTGCCACCGCCAATCAAGGGCTCTGTCGCCACGGTAACAGGGACACTCCATCAGTTCAGCAGCAGATGGTCAGTGAGCAACAGGCAGCATATGCTCCGTGAGCCCTGACACGGGCACAGATGGAGGGTGGGCAGCTCACGGGGGACCTGACGTTCCCTGCGCCTCCCAGCGCTGCCCCGGCTGGAGGTTAGCGGCTGCTCAGCGCCCGCCATGGC
>NW_006284844.1:81293-113659 GCF_000327345.1 Myotis davidii
AAGTCACTGTGCCCGACTCAGCGGTGACGCGGCCCTGGCTCCAGCACAGGCCTCGGTGCTCCTGACACGCCGGCACACGGCAGTTGCTCAATGAATGTGGACGAGTGAGCGCTTTAGGGCTGAGGGTGCCAGGGAAAACCAAGCCTCAGGAGTCTGAAGACCGGGGAGACCCGTGTGGCCTCACTAATGAATGACACGAACGAGAAGTCGCCACCAAGAAAGGGTTTGGTGCCGAGAGGCTGATGGGGTGGCGTGGGCTCCGGCGGGACTGCTCTGCCCCGATGCTCCCGGCCCAGGAGCACGCGCCCTGTTCCCGTGGGGAGTCCTCGCCGTCCCCAGGCTGCGAGGGATGTGGGTGAAGGACCCCCCTGCGCACTTGGCTCGCACGGGAGGAGAGGAGTGTGTGCCGAGTGCTGCTGGTCCATCCTGTCGGACGAGGTGCGGCCAGCCTGCAGGGCCGTTCCTGTCTGGCTCTGCTCAGAGCTTCACAAGGGTCCAAGTTCAGGAGACGGAGCCCGGAGAAGAGCTGGGTCAGCCTTCCCCACGGCAGTGGACACAGCCGGCTGGCCGCGCTCAGGCCCCAGCGTTCAACGGCCACCGAACAAAACCACATGCAGCAAGGCCCCAGGGGCAGCCGACTTCCAGGAGGACTCAGCGGGGTGCAGGCTGGCACTCCCCAAGAGCTGCCGCTTACCAAGGGCAGTGCAGGGTGCTCCTTCCACGGAGGCCCTGCTTGGTGGTCAGCTCGGCCCAGGACACAGGGGGGAGAGCGCCCGACCCAGGCACACGGGACATGAAGGCCCTGCTCTTCCCACCAAGCTGTGGGTCAGAGCTGACATTTCACCACACACGGCACACACACACTCACACGGCAGACATGGCATTCACACACACACACACACACACACACACACTCACACGGCAGAGATAGATACACACGGCACGCACACTCACACGGCACAGGCTCTCTTCCTGCGGGGTCTCTTTTCCTCTGTGAGTCGGGAAACAACTTGCTTCCCTTCCTGAGCTGTGGCAGGTGCTGAAAGAGCTTGAAACTTTAAACCCAAACAGCTAAGATGAGAACCATGAGCGTGTAGCTCTCGGTTCTGAGCCGAGACAAGGGAGGCTATGAGAGGCAGGCAGCTCTGACACGGCACCTTCTCTTCCCTCAAGGACACACCCCGAGTCGTTCTGGCTGCAGAGACCCAAGCAGCAAAGACAAGGCCGCAGTCCCCCAGAACCAGCCCCGCAGGAGCTGCTGCAAGTTGGCAGGCACGGGGCGCCTCCTGTGTGTGTACGCCGTGTGTATAATCATGGATCAGCTGCCTCCTGCACGGGCGCCACACGGAGGGGCGCCCCCAGTGGGACTCCTTCCCTACAGGAAGACAGGCAGGAGGCTTCCGAGAGGGGCTGTGGTCGTGCCACAGGCAGGGTCTCCCAGCCTCCCTGTGCCCGCACCCCGTCATGCTGGCCCCCCTCAGGCTACATGTGTCCCTTGTGCAGTGGGGCTGCAGCCAGTCCCGTGCGACGGCCTGGACTTGACCCCGGCTGCGGCCAGCCTGCTGGGAACCCCTGGGGCTGCGCAGCAACACACCTGTGCCATGACCCGCCTTCATTTCACTCACAGGACGTTTCGAGAGAACGCCGTGCTGAGGAAGCTGTAGGCGTGAGGGTCTGATGTGTGTTTGACATTAAGTAACATTACAACAGTAGCAAATCAACAGAAATCGCCACTCTTTTCCTCTCAAGAGTGTACACATCTGGGAAACCCTACACGGAAGCAAACCCGTCAACTGGAGATGCCACCAGAGGCACAGAGTGGGGGGAGGGGCGGCCCAGGCCACAGGTGACCCTGCCGGACCTCGCTGCCATCCTTGTCCTCTTCGGATCTGGAACGTGAGCGAATGGCCCAAACGAAAACCAGAAGCAACGAAGCCGGTCACACTTTCTCACTGTTTATATTTGGCAACGCACCAGACCTTCCCCACAGCACAGCAGGGAGACGCCAGACCCAGTCGGGCTGCTTGTGCCGGACAAAGCAGGGGACGCGTGGCCTCAGGGGCCTTGTGGCTACGAGCAAGGTCTGGGCAAAACGGTGGCCACAATCCAGGCATCTCCTTCCCCAGTGGAAATGCGAACCTTGTGACCAATGGCATTTCTTTTTATTTAAAAATACATTTTTATTGATTTCAGAGGGCGAGGGAGAAACATCAACAATGGAGAGAGAATCATGGATCAGCTGCCTCCTGCACACCCCACAGTGGGGATCGAGCCTACCACCCGGGCACGTGCTCTTGACCGGAACCGAACCCAGGATTCTTCCGTCCACAGGCCGATGCTGTCCACTGAGCCAAACCAGCTGAGGCGACTAACAGCATTTCTGACAAATCCGAACAAGGAGTCCAGCAGAGTGCTGTGTGTGCCCCTGTAAACCCGGATGAGGGCCCTCAGCCGGGGCCTGGGCCGCCTCTGAGATGAGCCGCTGTGGAGCAGCAGCTCCAACCTCAGTGCGAGCCCGCGGCCGGAGAACTCCCATCCTTGGCCTGAGGCTGCAGGTCTCTCTCCAGGCTTGTCAGGCTAGCAGCTGGAACTACTGCCCTGCAACCACCCCGTGGCATATCACACACACAACCACCCTCATCGCAGGCAGGCCGTGCGGGGTGAGGCTGCGGGGATGCCACGCGCCAGCAGGCCGTCCACCCGAGTTCCCGAGTTCCCCTCTGACCGCCGGCGGGGGAAGAGGCCGGAGCAGCTTTGTCCCCGGTGCTGAGCGCTGGCGATGTGAGAACCTCAGTGCACAATGGTCCCTAAGCAGGATGTGTCCGCTTCCTGTCGCATGTCGAAGTCTGAAGGGATCGTTTCCAGCTGAGAGGGCCTGGGGTCTGGCAGAAGGTCAGTTGGACCACCTGCAACACAGGGATTCACGGTGTGAGAGCCTGTACCTCAGCCAGCCGGGAGCAGTGAGGCCACACCTCCCCGCGGCCCCCGGGGGGCAAGTCCCCAAGGGAGGGGGGCGCCTGAGGAAGTGAGGGGACTGTCAGCTGCAGCTCCGACTGACATGGCCCAACCTAGGGTGTGTGTAGGGGTGCACATGTCGGGGAGTGTGGCTATGTGTGTGTGGGGGAGTATGTGTTGTGTGTGTGGCTGTGTGTGGGGGGTATGCACACAGCAGCTGGCCTGTGGATCTGAACCCGAGGCTGGGGAAGGTCTCCCAGGAGCTCCCACTGCCCAACTGGCAGGGGCTGCAGTCTCCACCTTCAGATCCCCTTCCCAAACGCCGTGCTTCCCGTGTCCAGCCGTGTTCACCGGGCCTGGCCTCACTCACCAGGTGCTCTCAGGGCTGCGGCACGTGGCCCAGTGCTCAGTGCCACCCCGGCCTTGGGGACTCTCCTGCCAGTGTTTCCTGGGAGAGTCTCCCCTCCTCACTCTGCGACAGCGTGTGTCTGCGTGGGGGCAGCACGCGCCCCTCTGCTCACAGTCCTTCCTCGCCTCTTTGTTTCTCTGGTTCAACCACTGCCCCGTCTCCGAGTGGGTTTTCCTGGCTGCTGAGACCTGTCTTTGAGACCAAGTGGATTTTTCATTCCAGCACCACCTCTTTTTGGTTCTACTTCTGTGAAAAAGGCCACTGGAATTTTGACAGGAATGTGACTAAATCAACGGATTGCTTTGGGCAGCACGGGCACTTTAACAATATTAATTCTTCCTACCATGAGCATGAGACATCTTCCCACTTATAGGTGTCGTCTTCCGTTTCTCTAATCAGTGTTTTGCAGTTTTCAGCACACAGATCTTTCACCTCCTCAGTAACAGTTACTTCTAAGTATTTTATTCTTTTGGATGCTATTGTAAATAGGATTGTTTTTCTTAGGTTTTTTTTTGAGAGTCTTTGTTAGTGTATAGGAACGCACTGCACACTATTTGTTCGCTGGTTTGTATCCTGCAGCTTCCCTGAGTTCACTCAGTAGCTCTGACAGTTTGGGTGCATCCTTAGGATTTTCTGTATGTGAGGTCATGTCATCTGCACACAGAGAGACATCTCCTCTCTTTGCACCGTGAATGCCTTTTGTTTATTTTTACTGCCCAACTGCTCTGGTTAGAATTTCCAGAACAATGGCGACTAGAGCTGGTGAGAGCTGGCACCCGTCTTACTCCTTGGAGGACGTTTCCCACCTTTCCATGTTGAACGTGACGCTAGCTGTGGCCTCTGCGCATCACTTGCTTTATTTATTTATTTTCAGTCCTCACCTCCACTGGGGAGCGACCAAACACTGGAAACGAGTGCAGAGACGCCCCCACCTCCCCTCGGCCAACAGCTACGCTTGCTGACGGCACAGACAGCTCCCTGACCCGTGAGACCTGGGCTGTTAGGAAGGAAGAGGATCATCCCGGGGCTGACCGACATCTAGGGGACGAGAGCTGACTTCAAAGTTGCACAAATGAGCAGCAAAAAGACAACACTTTGAAGCAGCAGAAACAAAAGGAACAAAATGTTAGGATTTAGACAGAAAACACCCCTCAGAGAAATGAAAAGGGGGTATTTCCAAACTTGGGAAATCAGGTTGTAGGTCCTACCAGATGTGCCTGAAGAGCAGCCAGATCTGCTAACATCCGTACAGAGGAGCCGCAGGAAGCGAGGCTACTTCACACGCCAGAAACACAAACGCATGACACCCCTGGAGACGGCGCCCACGTCCGGGAAATGCCAGGTCGGGGTTCAGGACAAGACAGGCCGGGGCTCCACGCCCTGAGCTGCCTGCAGGGCTCTTGCTTGGAAGAGGGCAGCCGGGGCAGGGGGTGGGGGGGCCGTGCAGGAGTCCTTCTGGGAGCTGGGGGGTCAGTCAGGCAATCACCCCTCCCCCAGGTTTAGGCCACGGCTGCTGCGAAGGGCCTGGCTTTCAACTTCTAGTCGTTACCAAGGCTCCAGAGGTCACCGGGCTCAGCATGCCACCTCTGGGGTTTCCTGGAAAGCCTGTCAGCGAGGACTGCTTGAGACTCGGTTCCTTTTAAATGTCTTTAATGCTAAGAGCTCTCCGGTGCCCAGCGACGCAGAGCAGCAGACACCCCGATCGGGCTCCTGACACTCACTGCACCCTCCTCTCCAAGAGGGAACCCCGCTGGAGGCCTGCAGCCTGGGCCAAGACCAGCCCGTCGGCACACGCCCGACAGCACACACTCCCAGTCAAGTGAAGGGAGGGCGCCCAGCAGACACCGCCGAGCCCACCCCAGAGCGAACCCTCCCGCCAGGAAGGGAGGAAGCGAGGACCCAAGCAGAGAGCTGGAAGCATGACCTGTGAGGACTGTGGTCAGAATCTGAGAGGACACAGGTCCAGGGGTGCTGGGATGGGAGGGAGCGACACCTCTGAGCACCAGCCCACAGGCTCCCCACGGGCCTGCGGAGGAGCTGGGCAGATGCCCTCCCGCCCTCCCTCCCTCCCTCCCTGCGGAAAGCGAGGCCTGGACCCCGAGCCCGTCCCCTCCAGGCAGAACAGCCATGGCTCCGATGACAAGGAAGGTGCTGCCGGGGATTCAAGTCCAGACTCGCCATCTGTTCTCACCAACCTCTTTCTAGAGAAAAAAGACTTTTCTGGAAACCAAGTCAGCTTAGGGAGGGGTCTGTCCGCAGGACCTGACACCTGGCTCCCTTTCACATCTGGCCCCTGGAGTGGCCTATGCTGTGGCTGTGAGTCTCACGTCGGTGTCTGGTGGACAGCGCACTCTGAGGACGGAAGGGGTGACTTACCCAGAGGAGGAGCCCCTTCTCCACGGGTCCGGCTCCTGCTGTCTGCTTCCTGCACAGACAGGAAACCGTAGTGAGAATGGAATCTGTCTAAGGTGCACACGGGAGAAACCACCATCTCTAAGCAGGCGCCAGGCAATGCGAGGGCGTCTGGGGCTCGGCTCGTCTCCCGTGGGCCCGCCTGGCACTGGACTTTCGCCCACATTGACTCCGCGATGGCGATGGAGGCAGCCTCGCGTGGAAAGTGAGTGCCAGCGCCGCTCCCAACACCAGGCACCCCCCCGCTCCCCCCATTGGAGCTTCCCAGGGAGATGCCCACGGGAACATCCTGCCGAGTCCAGGGAAGACAGCATGCAGCTCTTTCTACAGCAGGGCCCAGGGTGCCCGTCTGGTGCGGCTGCCCACCTGCCTTCCCCCGACACGGCAGCCACAGGTGATCCGTCCCACACTCAACAGTTGATGCTTTTCCCATACAATCTGCCAGGCTCCTGAGGTGATGACGCCCCGGGAGGGCCAGGGGTCTTTGTTGCTCTCGCCTCTCCAAAGTGTGAGGCTCTGGGCTGGGGCCTGGCCCCGCCCTTGTTATCCCAGGGGATCAGAGGCAGTTTTACAGCAGCCGCCTCCCTCAGAAGCACCCAGAGAATGACAACCTGAAGAAATCACAAGCCAATTGGTAGCTGCTGGCTGTGGAATTTCACACCTCATCCCTCACACCAGCAAGGAGGTTAAAAGGTCCTGGAGCTTTGATGCCCGCACCTCCCTGTCCCCTCTCTGCCCTCTCCGCCCTGCAGAGCTTCCCAGGCAGGAGGAGCCCTGGGACTTCCCGTGTGGCCAACAGGAGACAAAACCCAGCAAAAACGTGCTGGCCAAGTAAAGATGTAATTCAATCACGGCGATTAAAAATGAAAAACCAGATTACCCGGCCTGAAAAAAAATGTCCTGGTCACAATAAGAGACTGTGTGCGCACACAAAACACGTTTCACATAGAAGCCCCTAAAGTTAGAAAACATAGGGGCACTGACACATGCAGTGAGCAATACAACCCCCTGTATGTGCCACCTGGGTGTCCGCTTGCACCCCGCACATTGCCTGCAGCCACGGTCTCCTGGGGCCAGCACCCAGCTTCACACTCAGCCAGGGAAGGACACACGACAGAGCTGGCCCAGCTCTGCTGGAGTTGGACTCCTCGTGCCCAGCGGCAGGTACCCAGATCCTATGACACGCACACGGCACCCGCAGGAGGTTGGCACTGAACATAGTGGGAGCTAAGAGCAGGGGCTGAAGGAGTGCGGCAAGGACAGACGGCTTTCCCCAGGTGATGGTGCCGTGGGCAGGCTGGGTGCTCATGCATGGCCTCTGTGGGCAGGCAGTGATGGCCAGGGTGACCAGGCCAGCACCACGGTCAGGTTGCTTTACTGATCTTTTAAAACATGGCTTCATCCTGGCTATTTCAGTACAACTAACATTGTTTGTTTTTTAATAGAAAAAACTCTACTGAGCCCTTGCTGGTGTGGCTCAGTGGACAGAGTGTCGGCCTGCAGACTGAAGGGACTCAGGTTCGATTCCTGGTAAAGGGCACATGCCTTGGTTGCAGGCTCGATCCCCAGTAGGAGGCGTGCAGAAGGCAGCCGTCAATGATTCTCTCTCATCATTGATGTTTCTATCTCTCTCTTCCTCCCCCTTCCTCTCTAAAATCAATAAATATATATTTTTAAAAATAAAAATAAAACAAATAAAAATGCTGATGCCCAGATCTCAGAAATATTGATATAACTGCTCTGGATTGTGGCATGGGCATTGGGGTTTTGTAGATTCCACATGTTTGCAGGCTTGATCCCCAGAAGTGGACGTGCTGGAGGCAGCCAATGCCGATCTATGATTCTCTCTCATCGATGTTTCTCTCTCTCCCTCTCTCTCTCTCTCCCCCTTCTCTGAAATCAATAAAAATATATTTAAAAAAAAAACCTCTACTGAAATAATTCAGCTTCTAACTATGAAGGGAAAAGCCAGGAAGCTAACAGTGACAACACCTCGGGAAAGACCTGGAGGACATGGTCACTGCGCTTGCGATACCCACGGTCCTCTGGGCGCAGGATGCCGCCCGCGCAGCACAGGCTGAGGCTGTGTCTCCGTGGGAAACCCTGACTGCCGGGGGAGGGGGTGGAATGCCTCTTATTCTGAGAGGCTGCAAACACAGGGGCCTAGAGGCACCTCCACCTGGCCTGGGCCACATGCAAACTGTTCACACTCAAGTTTTACTTTTCAGTCACAGCTGACGTTGAACGGGCTGTTCTCATTTCTGAGTGTTCCTTTTCCATCAGGAAAGAGCAGAACCAGAGAACCACAGTGTGCCCCAGGCTGGGCACCGAAGGAAGCTGGGCGAACTCAAGGGGGCACAGATGCTGCACGAGTACGCATAGGAACCCCGTGCCCAGAGGTGGCGTCCACACGAACGCATGGCCTGCCCACTCCAGGTCCATCCTCGCCTGCAGCCCTCTCCACCCGGACCTGGCATTATCTTATCCTCTCTGACTTCCTAAGACCCAGAGGAGAGGGAAATGACAGCCCCAGCCGGGGTCGCTGTGGCTGCCACACCTGGCCACGTGTGGGGGACACGGAGCGGGAGATGGAGAAGAGGTGGGTTCTGAGGGACGGATGTGGCCCCCGACTCCAGACCGGCCCAGGTCGGCCTGGGTCTCCCGTCAGGCGCTCGGGCTCTGCTGTCCTGGGCAAGCAGGTGCATTGAGCCTCAGCCAGAGGCCCAGGGCCTGGGCTGCCCGACACCCTCCCTGCAAGGTGACGAGGTCTGCAGGTCTGGGGACCTGACCAGGTGAATGACGGGTAGAAAACTGACCAGGAACAGACAGACCAACTTGTGCCGGCGAGGACCTACCCCTGCCTCACTGTGCAGTGCGCAGGGCTCTTGTGTGCCCACATACCGCTCCCTGGCAAGCACACCTGTCTCTGACGCAGGCACTGACACTGTGGGCGGCACTGACCGAGCCGTGCGGGCAGCGCCCTCTTACCTGAGCCCTGCTCTCTCCAGTGCTGTCCTTGGTCTGACCGGCTGTTTCCAAAGCTCGTCCTATGGGCGCCAGATCCCGGTCTTCCCCGCCTCCCTGTGGGGACACCAGGACGTGAGCAGGCACCAATGCCTGACCCATGACACGCCACGTGCAGGCCTGGAGCAGGGGCAGCAGTGTCCAACTTCTGTGTCTTTACAATCGAAGGGAGAGCCCGTGAAAACGCAGACGGGGGGCCCTGTGCCAGTGCTGGGGGGACAGAGGCCTGTGGTTGGACGTGTGCCCCGGGGCCTGTGCTGGTGACGGGAGCAGACGGAGGGCACGCGCCCATGAGGACCCGCATCTGTGAGGACCAGTGCAGGGCCTCGGTCGCCAGACCCAATGCTCCAGACACACATCCTCACCTACCCCGACTCCTCCCCCAGCTCCTCGCCATCTGTCCCGACCAGACTTTAACACAGGAGGTCTGACGAGGCCCGACGTACATGTTAGAAATGTGGGGTTTCACAAGGACCCACAGAAGGAAGGTGCCTGCTAGCATGACTAGGCTCTGCACACGCAGAGGCTCCCCAGGCGGCCACCTCACTGGGCAGAGCCCTGCATCCCGCGACGCCCAAGGGCAGCCTACCTGTGCTGGGAGGAGAAGGCTCACCCGGGAGAGGAGGTGAGGTCAGAGCTGCCCCCCTGCCCCAACCCGTCCTCGCTCCCCTCAGTCCCTTCACTCCCCAGGCTCTGCCCTGTATCAGATCCCACACGGCACCTGGTAGGAGCTGGACGTGCCCCCAGGTGCTGTCCTGAGCTCGTAACACAATGGCTCTAGGAAGGATGTGTGCAAGGCTGTGCCAAGCAGAACAAGGACAGCCCACTGGGGAGGAGGCTGCGGTGGGCTCTTATCCGCCGAGAAAGAAGGGGCTGCTCTAGCCACAGGCGTGGATGCTGGCGAAACGAGGCCACAAAATCACTGAGATCCGCTGACGAACAAGAGGCCCATCCACTGGTAGACACTGAGCGGCCAGAGGATGCTCTGCCTCCTGCCCACATCGGTCAGTGAGGGCGCACGAGCGAGAGCTCTCCACCGCTGCAGGTGGAGGTTAGTAACATTGACCCAAAATCCAATTACATGTTGATCTATAATTCTGTAAAAACTCTACCCTAGGGAAAGGCCAGATGTAAGTACGATGTATAATGAGAAATGAAAGCAACCTCAGCGCTGAGGTGGGGGAGCTAAGTGGGTGGAGCCAGCTCTGCTGCTGGCGATATGCGCCCACGCTGCTGGCCGGTGCTGAGGGGACACCAGCCGCAGAGAACAGCACAGAGATGGGAGCACAGGTACCGCAAAAAGCATGACGGTCCACAGCCACCGACAGCTACGTGATTAAAGTTACTGTTTCCTGTTTAACTGTCTTCTCTGCATCTGCTTTTGCTGCGTGCACGCTCGGTGTGGGGAAATATAAACTCGTGTCAAGCACACGCCGCCCAGCAGGGCCTGTGCCCCAGACCCCAGAAGGGCTCCCACCCAAAGCAGCTCTGAGTCACGAATTCACAAGGAACCCTACGACATGCTCTTTCCTAACGGAACCGAAGCCAAAGCCATGTCATCAGCCCGGCCTTCCTCCTGAGACCTGCGGCGACCCACCTGAGTGGAGTGGCTGCCAGAGCTGCCGGCTGGCGATGCGCCGGTCCTCCCGCAGGCAGGCCTTGCACACCACGGACTTCAGCTGGTGGAACTGGGTGAGCCGCGCCCTCTGCAAACAGACCAGCGTCAGACACGCAGGCTGGGGACACTGCGGGACGTCCCTCGGCCTCTGACCTGGCCGCTCTCCCGAGTCCCCACAGTAACCAGCAGTGGTGTCTTCTCTTCTGCAGGTCAGACACACCCTAAACACCTTCACGTCCCGTTGTGACACCTGGGTCACCCACCAGAAGCTGACCTAAAAGTCTGTCCGCCGAAGTGGTACGACTGCACATGTGCAAGTAGCTGACGGAGGAATGAACCCCCGTCTCCCAGCCCACTTCACGAACACCCCGTCGTCCTGCCGCCTGCTCTAAGCCAGAGGCTGTGCACTCAGCCACTCTGCACGGGGTCGAGATGCTAGAGCACAGACAGACCCATGGTGCAGACTCGCAGCTCTGCCCCTCGTCCCTGCTGTGGTAACCAGCCCCGTGGGAGCAACCTCTTCCCTCTGATCCTGCTCCTGTCGTCCACACTTGACATTCTGGCGGCTTCTAACTTCTGAACTTAAATTCCCGAGACGCCCCGCCATGCGTGAGACACGACCACGGGAGCTCCAAGTCTCCTCCCTGCCAGGCACATGCGAGCCTGGCCGAGCCTCGTAGGAGACCTTCCAGGAATCACATGCTTTGCACTCATGAGGACGGACTTCAGCCTGCACCCCAACCTCCCCTCCAGCCTCAGAATCTTTCCAGGTAGTAAGGGGCCACGACTCCTGCCTGGCGTCCACAGAGGCACCTCTGCAGGAAACATCTGTTGTCGCACGAAACGGGGGCGGAGGTAAGCGCCTGAGAGTTAAACAGGCGCGGCCCAGCTCTGCCACCTCAGGACGGGAGGGGCAGCACCAGCACCTCAGGGACACTTTTAATTCTGCTTCCCAGGAAGGCTTGCTTTCGCCACTGTACACGAGGGGGGACCTAGCGGGAGTTGCGGGCGCACGTTGTCCCCTCCCCCCCCACAGACATCTGGGGTCCTAGGCCAGGAGACACGTGTGACAGAAACTGGACGCTCTAGCTCCTGAGCGCCAGGCAGTGTGTCTGCAGCTCTGGGCCTGCACTGGGGTCTCTGTGCCCGCCCTCACATGAGGGGCGTGAGGACACAGCACTGACCTCCCTGTGCCAGGCCACGGACTTGGGAGTTTCACGAGCCACTGGCCCAGCCTGTGGGACAACCGGAACTCACGTTCTGCTCCACGAGGGCCTCCACCGTGTATCCCTTCTCGGTCTGCAGGTACTTCTCGTGAAACAGCTTCCCGTCAAAGACGTTCCAAGGCATGAGGTCACTCGTGCTCCAGGGGAAGCCGCACGCGCTGTTGACCAGCAGCAGCATGGTCAGGCCGCGGACCAGGAGGGAGCCCAGTTGCACGGCTCTGGGGTCCACACGATCGAGCTGTGGAGACCAGACCACAGAGGAGGTGACACGCAGCCCACCTGGGGACAGACCCAAGCCTGTGCTCACACACAACCGCACCACTCGGGACCGAGGCTCGGAGGCAGGGGCCTGTGGAAGAGCCCACACACCTACGTCACACGCCTGCCCGCCCAGATGCCCTGTAAGCGGCCCCTTCCCCCGCAAACCTGAGCCCTCGGGCAAGCTCTGGAGTGCACTCTGCAACAAGAGCCTCATGTAGGTACCGATGGGCTCCCTGAGATGGAAACGTGACCCTCGGTTGTTCTAACCATGAGTGTGATTACTAAAAATACCATTTTAAATAAATACTTATCACTGAGGATACAATGGCTTACAGGGTTGAGGGGCTGACAACTTTTACAATTAAGACGACCTTCCCAACACAAGGTATCTTGTTGCTGGCGAGTCTCCCTGATGGGAAACATCCTGACTGCCCTGAGACAGAGCTAACCTGCCACCGGGGGGACCTGCTGGGCGACAGCCTTCGCCTCCCTCTGGCCTGTGTGGCACACAGGTCACCGCCACCCAGCAGGCGTCCATGGTTCTGGCTGTGTGCACGTCTGCTCAGCCGTCGAGGAACTCAAGTTCAGCAGCTGCCCCCTGGACGTCACTGCCTGTCTAATTCAGTCACAAAACCAGAATAAGTCAGGAGTGTGACACTTTATCCCCTTCGTTAGTAAGGTTTCACTTCACTGACCGACATAAAGAATACCTGATCTTGGGAAATTCACCATAAGCTGGGATTACCGGGCGATCTAAGGTTGAGTAAAGGCATCTGCTGTCCAGGACTGCTTTCCAAATTGTCCTAAAACCATGGCCTACTGATGTCCTCTAAGGCCTGTTCAAGGTCAAGCTCCCTCCCTGCTGAAGAGGGAGATGGGCTCCGCAAGCCGGGTAACCCAGGGGCAGGGCGGGGCCACCTGTGCCCAGGTCCTCTGGCCTTAGCAGCTCTCCACAGGCAGGCTCCTATCAAGGGGGAGATGACACTGGTTTTTAAACTGGAAAGTTTGTTCTTGAGAAACAACGAACCTAAGTGACAGACAGTGTTTGATCTTAGAGATCTTCAGTGAACATAAAGCCTCGGTGAGTCAACAGCAAGCGACCTGACCAGGCGGCACCCGTCAGCTCTGGGCAGCCTTCAGAGCCACCACCCTACTCCCTGCGGCAGAGCCACAGCCCCCGCCACACGGTGTTCCCGCTGCAGGCTTCTCACTGCCCCAGGAGTCCCAAGTGGGAAAGGGATGCACGATCTGGTCTCGGGCAGGTGTCAGGGCTGCAGGGAACGTGGGCCCAGCTCCAGCACCTCCGATTCCCAGCGTGGCTTTCCTTCGCCACTGTACGAGGTGGGACCTAGCAGAGGCGGTGGGCACACTGGGCGTGGTAGACAGGCGGGCACCGGGCCTGGCCCTCGGCTGTCCCCCAGCTCTACACCGGCCACACCACCAGCAGCAGCGCTGTGCTCACCCCAGAACCACCCACATGTCCAGGGTGCTCTCCTGAGCTTCCCTATGTCTGCAGGCGAGGGTCCTGTGTGGTTAAAACTGGTGTGGTTATATATTTTCATTTTCCAGAATATCTTCTCCCCAGAAAAGTATTTCTCAGCCACATTTGCCTTGTTTTGTTTTTCTAATTACGACGTCAGGTTTTGGAAAATAAGCTTTGCTTTCCTCCTCGACAAGCCGCTCAGGAAGAGAACCACACCGAACGGCTGACGACGACTGAAACCAGTGGAGAAGCGGGGCTGGTGGGGAGCTGGCTGAGCAGGCCCGAGCTCCAGCTGCTTATCAGACAGAAATCTCCTCATCGAAGCCACGTGGGGACTTTCACAGGCCACAGCGTTAGTCGGAGGCTCCGAGGTCACCTTTCTGGTCCGAAAGGCCTGGTCCGATGTTGCAGGTTCCACATGGAAGCTGCTGCGACAGGGCCTCCGGGTGGCAGTGGCACAGCCGTGTAAGACGGGCCTCAGGGAAACTACCCAAGCCTTGCTGGGTGGGCGCTGAGGACGGCAGGCACCAAGGTCGGCGGGTACAGGTCTGGCCCTTGTGTCCTGGGGCTACCCCTCAGCTTCCTGGGTCTGGCCCCTGTGTCCTGGGGCTACCCCTTAGCTTCCTAGGTCTGGCGGAGTTGTCTGCAGAGAGCCTGTCAGGAGCGTGCGTGAGGGCAGAGGCTGCCCACCTGCTTAGCTGTGTCTGTCTGTCCTCTTGATTCTTTCATTCTGAAAGGAGAACTTCCGTCTGGAAGGAGGCTGGAGTCAAAGCCAGTGGGGGGAGTGGGAGGCGGAATGGTCTTGCTGCTTAAAAAGGGGGCCCTGGGAGCTACGTGTGCTCTCTAGTTAAGTCTGTTACTTTGATGACTTTCCCTCCTAACTCTGCAGATTCTACCCTAAATCCCATCTCCCTCCGGGCTGCATGAGGCATGGGGAGCCCTTACAGAACAAGGAACACGCTCCGTGCTCTGGAGCTGTCGGCTGAGCACCACGGACAGCTGCAGCTGGTCCAGGAAAAGCCATGTCGGAGCACTGAGCACCCCCGGAGAGGAGCCCGGGCCTGCCCAGCTCCTCCCTGTGCTATGTCGGTGAGACAGCGCCTCCTCACCTGTGGCTGCCCTTTCAGCATCACCACAGAGAGCTGGCTTTTCTTCCTTTAAATTAGAACACCTTCCCTCACTCACAGCTTCCCTCAGCCTGCTGTCCAGGGCATTTTCCCAAACCGCCTTACTCCTGGGCACAGGGTCTTTCTCACGGAAAGGGAAGAGGCAAGAACCTGGCAGGACATGAGGGCCCTGAATCCACTTCTACTCCGCCAATAACAGGGTGGTGGGAGGCGACCCAGTGTCAACAGACTACAAAGTCCCACTTGGCGTCAACGTCCCCTTCATTTCATGAGAAGCTGCGTCCAGCCTCCCATCCACCTTAGTTCCCCACCTGTGAACAGCAGGAGAGGGCATGGTGCCTTGAGCTCTTTCTACCCTGCTTGGCTGTTTAAGGTCGCTGGGTCCCGACCACAGCCAGGTGTCCTCTCACTGGACAGTCCCCTGGGCCAGTACCTGTACGTCTGCGAGATGCCCAGCTGACTTCCCTGAGAGGCACAGGGCCTGAGCGATGAAAGCGTGCAGGTCCTCCAAGCACAGTGTGTCCACCTGGGAGGGAAGGAGAGCCGGCGTTAGCTCTTCCAGACACGGTCGCAAGGACTGGCTACAGGCACACGGTGTTCAGATCTCAAGCAGCGGAGGAGACGCAAGGGGAAGTGAGTAGGGCCTCTCTCCCACTGCCCAGGCCACGATGGACCGAGCGCCTGCGGACAGGACAGGGTCACACGGAGGATATGGCCTCACTGGGCGGCTAGGGCCGAGATGAGAACCCACCCTCAGCAGCCCCAGGGGAAGCTGTGTCTCCGAACCCCAATTTAAAGGCAATCAGGACCCCCAAAATATGAGTCCCCACCAATCCTTCATGCAATGAAAGCTCTAGGAAGAGCATGAGGGAGAAACAAGGAGGCAGAGATGTGGAGAAGAGCCAGGCAGGGAGGGGACCCAAGAGCCATGATGGACGCAGACTCCATGGGCCTCCTACTCAAGGGAGGAAAAGGACTGGGACCAGCTGAGTGACCCCCTCAGAGGGACCCGGGAGCTCCAAACAGGACGTGCCCCCTGCGGGAAGTCCCGGCGAGGGGAGACTGACGCTGCTAAGCTCTGAACATTCCGACCCACCGTCACCTCCCTGTTCCATTTTCACTCCAAAGTAGTTGTTGCCTTTGTGTAAATAACAACTTGCTTATCTCGGGGAAACACCGTCTACACAGGAGTGGTTCTCATGACCAAGAAAAAGAGCCCCCTCTGCAGACACAGGTCCCAGCAGAGGAAGTAGTTTCAAAGCCACAACCTGCCTCTGCGTTTCACCTGGGCCTGTTGGCAGGTGACGCCACCTCCTGCCCTGAGCCACGTTTGGAGGTGGTTTAAAAAGGGCCCTTGGGCACTGCTCCTGCCCTGCTTTCTCACCGCCCACACCCGGCCGCCAGTTACAGCGGACAAGGCTACCCTGCAAACTCCTAGCTACACGACACTGCAGAGCGTCACAGGGAGAGCACTGGCTCTGCTGGTGGAGGGTCCAGCGCCCTCTCTGGGATGCACGTGCCCTCCCGGAGGCTCTTCCCAGACTAGTTTCTGTGCAGGATTGTACACTGAACAGAATGTACTTTTATCCCAAATCACCCCCAAAAGCATCTAATTTAAGCACAGCTACATGGAAGTGTGAGAATTCTACAAGTGCACCTTCTGAGCAGACTGACGAGGGCAAGAATGATCCTGTGAGTGACCATCAGGACCTCGCTACTCCAGGGACACCACTGCGGGCACTGAGGCCAGGAAGCGGGGAGGTCCCTGAAATGCAACTCAGCTATTCGTGAAGTGAATGCAGATTGAAAACAGAATCACACAACTTCCCACTCCAGACAAATAAAATGCATGGTTATGCCCAACAGACCCACGATCAGAGCCAAAGACAGATGGCCTGGAGGGGAGGTGATGAGACAGCTCTGTGGCTGAAGACAGACCCTCTGCTCTTGGGGTTGGGACAACGGAAACAGAAGTGAATGTAAAGTAGGACAGTTGGGGCAGGGAGGTGGGGCTGGGGATGGACACTGCTGTGCGTGTGGAAAACTATGAAAAAGGCCAATCTTTTCATTGGCTTTTATAATTTTCATATGTAAACTAAGTGTAAAATGAATGAGGAAGGAGCTGTCCAGCCTGCTGAAGGGTCTGACAGGGACCTGGGGCTGTGCCTGTACCGGTGGCCGGGCCCGTGCAGTGGGCTGACTGATGGCGATGGGGACGGCGAGCGCAGCCTTCACACAGGCGCGCTGACAAAGCACTCCCCATGTTTTCTACTCTGGGATTGTCCCAGGACCCGCAGGAGGAAGCTGTTACTCTGAGCTGTTCTCAGCTTAGAGTGTGAAGGGACACGCTCGACTTGTTAGGAGGAACGGCTGGCTGTGACTTGGGAAAGCTGAAGCGGCACAGAGCTGGGCCCTCCCCGCACCCCGTGCCCAGGGACAGGAAGGGCCACCCAGCAGTCACACAACAGAAGGGGTCTCCGCGCCCTAAAGCTCTGGACGCAGAACCAAAGGGCAGGCGGGGCTTCCCAAGCCCGCTCCTTGCGTGCACTCGCGTCTGAAGGCAGGCCCGGCAGAGCCAGTGCTCAAGGACCAGCCCTGGACAGAGGGATGCAGCCACCGCCTGGCTGCCCCGAGTGCTGCCTCTCACATGAGACGGACGCCACAACAAGGAGCCCAGGTTACCTGCACAAACAGGTAGGCGAGGAGGCAGCAGAGCCCTTGAAAGGGGCTCTGCACAGCCTGCAGCTCTTCGCTCGAGGAGGAGAGGTCGAAACAGGCGAGGAGCACCTCTACACGCCGTGCGTGGGTTCCGGGCTCATGGTTCAGCCACAGCAGCTTCAAACTTGGCGTTCCCCCTGCGTGAAAAGTCCACGGAGGCCATTTACATCAGTCTGCACCAGCGAGTCACTACATGCTTCCTCTACAGCGGTTCTCAACCTTCCTCACGCCGCGACCCTTTAATACATACAGTTCCTCATGTTATGGTGGCCCCCCACTTCATTGTTACAAATTGAACATAATTAAAGCATAGTGACTAATCACATAAACAATATGTAATTATCTATGTGTTTTCCGATGGTCTTAGGTGACCCCTGTGAAAGGGGCGTTCAACCCCCAAACGGGTTGCGACCCACAGGTTGAGAACCGCTGCTCTAGAAAGACAGGACCAGAGCGAAGGATGCGAGCCTCTCCCTCCTGACACCTGGGGCTTTAAAGCTCAGAGGAACCAGAGACAAATGTCAGCAGAGTCCTGGTCTGAAGGCTGCGCACACGCATTTCCCGGACGACACTGCGCTTCCGTGTTCCGAGGGCACGGCTCTCTTCCTCCCTGCGTGGTGCCCGTGGAGTCAGGAACGCTTTCTGGAGTCCGTTCCCAAGCGCTGCCCTCAGGAGCGCTGGGCTGAGCCACCAGCTCATCTGGTCCCTCTCTCCACCCGCCCGACAGCCTCCAAACTCCAGGGAGCAACAGGCCCAGCTGCAGAGCCCGACATGCCCGGCCGTTCTGCTGGCTGTAGTGCCACAATGTGCATGGCTCCCCGGGACCCCACGGTCTGGGAAATAAACCCTAACGTGTAACTTTTAGTGCTTCATCTGTCTGTTATGCACGCATCTCCATCACTAACGTCAGAGAAAGAAGCCCCTTGCTCGTTACCGTGGATCAGAACAACAGCAGGAGGAAGACACAGCAGAGAGGTGCTGCAACGTGGAGGACGCAAGCATTCGCTTTAGCTCATTGTCGGCAACGTGCTTTTCCTTCCCTCTCATTATGTGTTTGAAGATACCTCTCGTGGAAAAGAAACTGATTTCCAGTAAAATAACTTTCCATGCATTTAAATACGCTCTCAGCAGCGGGAAGAAGAGCAGGTTTGTGCAGAGGATCAGGAACCCAACCCTGTAGGCTCAGTGGGTCGGGCTGGGGTCCGGCGGTGACGGGCTGTCTGAAACCCTGAGTGGAGCCCAGCAGCAGGATGGCCACGCAGGTCCCCGTGCCGCCCTCCCTCTACCGTGAGCAACAGAGGCCCTCCTCCGGGCCCACTGAACTGGCAACTAGTGCGTGTGCAGTTCTGGAAAACGCATCTCCAGGCGAATCCGTGACTGCACTCTACCCCGCGGGGAACAACCGGTGCCCTGCTTGACCGAGGCGTCTGTACCTGGGAGGCTCATCTGCAGAGGCCTGACGAGGTCCGGGTGCGTCAGCGGGTTCCCAGAGTACACAAACCACTCCTGGACGGGAGGAAAGCTGGCACCATCTGAGGAAAGACAGTGGATCGGTAGAAGCGTGAGGGCCAAGTGTCCCCAAACCCAGCTCTGCCAGGGACCCTTCCAAGCAGAGGTAGTGCTTCCTCCTGTCTGAAGCCTGCTGCCCCGAGCTCCCCAGCCTCAGACACTCCCCTCCTGTCCTCAGGTGGAGGCAGGTAAAGAGCACCAGGCCCCTCTGTGGGTTCTTCTGTGTCACAGGAACAGGTCGGGTGGCTGCACAGACCCTCAGGGTGCCTCCTGCCACGAAAGGTGAGGGCAGAGGCTGCACTCACCAGGATAGCTTGGCAGCGGGCGGACTGTCCTCACCTACCCAGAACATCCAGACGGCACCATTTCCACTTTTAACCGGATCACCCTCCTCAGAAAAGCTCTAGCTCCATGCCTCCAAAACCCCGAGCCAGATGCAGTGTTACCCGAGGTCTTCAAGTCACAATAAGCCCATTTTCCTAAAAAACCCTAGAGTTTGGCCATTCTCTGGGGCACCACTTCATTTCAGAGGTTTTGATCTGTCATCACTTTGAAATTATAGCAGACATGTTTGCAAATAATTTGGTTTGTCTGAATTAAGATGGAAGTCATCTTAATGTCCATATACCAAGAAAAAGAGAGGAGGAAACAGCCCAGAAGTCCTAAAAGAAAAGGCTGCCTCTCCCCCTGGCACTCGACTGGCTGGGTTCTGAGGTCCATGAGCGAAGGGAGACCTCTCAGAAAAGCTCTCTGCAGTTTTCATCTCCCTCGGCTTGGCCATCGCATGGAGATGGGAGGCTCAAACCTGCTCCTGTCACCCCGACACATGATGCCGCTCTGTCAAACCCATGTGCAGCCAAGACATGTCTCCCTGGGAGCAGCATGGGTGACTGCACACTCCACCTCTCCACGCAGAAACCTGTCGGGTCACGTGCCCCTCCCCCGCCCGGCACCGACTCCCTCCCAATCTGGGTCGGGGGCACATGTGGGGCATATGGGGCAAAAGAGCGCAAGAAGCAATGTGGACGTCAACCTCTCAATTTTTGGGATTGTCAAGTTTGTAACAATCTTCTAGGTTTTTAAAGAATATATTTGTCCTATGAAGTATCACCTCACACCTGTCAGAATGGCTACTATCAATAAATCAACAAACAACAAGTGCTGGTGGGAACCCTTGTGCACTGCTGGTGGGAAGGCAGACTGGTGCAGCCACTGTGGAAAACAGTATGGACTTACATCAAAATTAAAAAATGGATCTTCTGGCCCTAACTGGTTTGGCTCAGTGGATAGAGCGTCGGCCTGTGGACTAAAGGGTCCCAGGTTGGATTCCGTGCCAGGGCATGTGCCTTGGTCGCGTGCACATCCCCAGTAGGGGGTGTGCAGGAGGCAGCTGATCGATGTTTCCCTCTCATCGATGCTTCTAACTCTCTATCCTTCTCCCTTCCTCTCTGTAGAAAATCAATAAAATATATTTTAAAAAATGGATCTTCTGTTTGACCAAGT
The DNA here is from genome assembly GCF_000327345.1 of Myotis davidii. Taxonomy (NCBI): domain Eukaryota; kingdom Metazoa; phylum Chordata; class Mammalia; order Chiroptera; family Vespertilionidae; genus Myotis; species Myotis davidii. Next base: position 101,539 of record NW_006284844.1, read on the forward strand.
GATCCCACTTCTGGAACTATCCCACTTCCTAAGAAACCCGAAACGCCAATCAAAAAGAATATATGCATCCCTGTTCATAGCAGCATTATTTACAGTAGCCAAGATCTGGAAACAGCCCCAGTGCCTATCATTAGATGAGTGGGTAAAAAAGCTGTGGTACATTTATACCATGAAATACTATGCAGCTGTAAAAAAGGATTTCTTACCCTTAGAGACAGCATGGAGGGACCTGGAGAGTATTATGCTAAGCGAAATAAGCCAGTCAGAGAAAGAGAAGTATCACATGATCTCACTTATAAGTGGATTCTAAAGAAAACAACAAGAAAAAACCTGACAAACAAAATAGGTCCAGAGGTATGGATGCCTGGAACAGAATAACAGATCTCGGAGGGAGGGAGGGTTTGAGGGGAGGGGACGGGAAGAGATTAACCACAGAACAGATCTGTATAACCCAAGGACACAGACAATAGCATGGGAAAGGCCTGGGGTGGGGTGGGGCAAAAGGGAGAAAATGGGAGACACCTGTAATACTGTCCACAATAAAATTAAAAACGTATGCATATGTATCTGTCCTTGTAGTTCTGTAATGCTTTTATACTGCTGTTTAATCTACAATTGTGTGTGTGTGTGCTCATGGTCCTTAAAAAAAACAGCATAACTTTCCATTCTTTTTTATGTATTATTATTTTTAAAGTTACCTTTTAGGTCAGTATCTAGGATTTCAATGAGTGAATGGCCTGCAGGCACTTTGCAAAGGTGCCACGCCTGCTGGACACTATGTACCACAGGGCTGAGTGCCCATAAGACTGGCAGCCCTGCCCAGCCCACTGGGCGAAGAGAGGACCCCAGCAATAGGACAGCTAATCCTGTCAGGGGCTGCTGCTCGCCTGGGCTCTGCGCCAACATCGTGAGCCACCGCGATGCGGAGGAGCAGCTTCTCCTACCTCCTCAGTGACGTCGCCAAGATGCTCAGTGGGGAGATAAAACTGAGAGACAGGGTTAGAATCCGGAAAGAATGGCAGAAGCCAGGAGGGCGAAGTGGGGAATGACTGCAGGTTCTTCCCACATTTGGCCATAGCGCTGTCTAGCCATCCAAATACCATGTATCCAACTATAACATACTGGTACATGCAGTTTTAGTAAGTGGACCCAGGCAGTTCAAACCCCCATTTTTCAAGGTATCTGAGGATGCAGGCCAAATGTAGTTGTAGGTGAATTTCTGATTCAGCATTGTTTTGTTCAAGGGCCAACTGTACCCTAAAAATAATTTGAGGCAAACATTATTCTATAATGTCAATTCTTTTCAGGATGAAAATCTTTTTAAATCATCAATGTGTAATCATTCATGTTCAGAAAGACCCATATAAGAAAATAAATTAAACAATATTTGTCCCCAAAGCTTATTACATAGGTTCTTTTGTTTCTGTTTTATTTTTAAATATATATTTTATTGATTTTTTTACAGAGAGGAAGGGAGAGAGACAGAGAGTTAGAAACATTGATGAGAGAGAAACATCGATCAGCTGCCTCCTGCATATCTCCCACTGGGGATGTGCCCGCAACCCAGGTACATGCCCTTGACCGGAATCGAACCTGGGACCCTTCAGTCTGCAGGCCGACGCTCTATCCACTGAGCCAAACCGGCTTCGGCATTGTTTCTGTTTTTAAATCAGCTTCTTTCTCGTCACCTCACATCAGATAGGATGGTGCAGTCGGCCTCTCTCAGGTGACAGAGGTGACAGATACCACTGCATTAAGCACCACGCATCTCTAGAAGTGCTCTTCTCCTCCCCTCACTCCCAGAAACCATTCCTCAGAGCGGGTTTGGGGCCTGATGGACTCCTCGGTACTAAGGTATCCCAGGTTACTGCCCTGGCCCTCATGTCCTCTCCCTATACTCGCTGCTATTGCGCAACAGACAAAAAGATGGGGAGACACATAGACTTATATCAAATACCCTAAAGGAAAATTTTGCTTATATTTTAAAATATGATGTACTAGGTTTTATATAATTATTTTATGAAAATCTCATTTTGAGGGACAGTAAGTAGACACTGTCTCCTAATCATAAACAGCTACTCTCTGCAGAGGAAAGGGTTTTCACATCGGAAAAGCACAGTCCTCTAAGGCATAAATAGGGAACATTTCATAGAAACAATGCTTTTTTTTTTTTTTTTTACAGAGGAAGGGAGATGGATAGAGAGTTAGAACCATCGATCAGCTGCCTCCTGCACACCTCCTACTGGGGATGTGCTGGCAACCAAGGTACATGCCCTTGACCGGAATCGAACCTGGGACCTTTCAGTCCGCAGGCCGATGCTCTATCCACTGAGCCGAACCGGTTAGGGCAACAATGCTCTTTTTTAATGACTGCGGGCAACTGCTGGCTGAGTAGACTCAGAGGCCTGTGGCCTCCACCTCACTTTAAGTGGATGTTGGTGGTATCCCACCACAGCCCCCACCAAGGAACAAACCCTGTTTAACTGCATCTGTGTCTTCAGTGGCCAGTGTCAGAAACCGCCTGTGCCCTGCATGGTCATGAGGACTCACCATGGCCATCCGCCAGCAGGAGGGAGTAGACACGCTGCCGCACCGGGCGGTAGACGAAGGCCTGGCTGGGCAGGGCCTGGTCCAGGGCATCCTCCAAGGTGTTGCTGCACTCGATCTCCCCGCTGGCCATGATGTTGTACACAAGGTAGCTCTCCGCCTGCACGTGCTGGGCTCTAGCAACCTGCTCAAAGTTTAGACACAATGGAATTCTCCTTGCAAACACAAGGACGTTCAAACAGAAAAAGTCAGCACTTTTATGTCACACACCAGTGTTTTAAGGCACACAGCAAGGAATAACTGTCCCCCAGGCTCAAACTGGCATCTGTGTTTCCTGTCTTCTGGGCTTCTGGCTGAGAGCTTTCTTGCTCCCTGTTCTCCAGCCCCAAGCACCTGCCAGACTCGCTGACTCTGCAGCGTGGTCCTCTTCCTCTGTCCACCTGAGAGTGAGGGTGGTGGACAAGGCTCTGCCCGACCTATCTCAGCCACCACCGTCTGCAAGCAGGACAACCACTGCCCTCCTCCAAGCAAGCTCTTCACACTAACAGTCAAGGCCCCTTTACAGTGAAGGCCTCAACTCCTTTCACCCACACACAGTTCCGGCCTCAGAGAACCTGCCATCACCAGTCCCAGTGCACAGCTGCAGTGCTCCCAGGAATGCTTCACCCTCTCCCACCTGCACCTGAGCTCCCAGCGCCCACTTCACCAGCTCCTCTCCATAAACAAACCTCTGCTCCCCTCCTCACGGGGCTCGCCTCACACTGACCCTGTGATCTCCCCACTAAATTATAAACTCCTTGGGCTGAGATGCTGGTCACATTCATTCCTTTGCTCAGTAATCTGAAGGCAGGTGAAGAGATGGATGATTTAAATGATTCTACTTTCTTATCAAATAAGAACTAAACTCAGAAGGGCTATATATCTACATGTCAGTTGTATTTTCCTGTGAAGAACATTCTTATTACTGCAAGAAAAAATTCATCTACATTACGACCCAAAATTTAAGTCTAAATAGTCTATAGCTAACGGCACTTAAAATGTGGCAGCAGGATAACTTGGAATATCAAAAACTTGGTGAATCCGATTGTCTCATTGTTTATACACACTAGTTATGTTGATTCATTAATGCAGACTTAAGTCTTAATCTCTTTATTCCTCACTTTCTTCATATATAAAATAGGTTTAATAAAAGTGGCAACCTATCTAAGCAATAAAACAAAATTAAAAAAAAAAGTGGCAACCTCACGAAACTACTGAGGATTGAGGTAACACAGGAAACACACCTGGCTGACACATCCTGTGCGCTCAGTGAGTGTCAACTGTTGTTATAAGGCTAGACAGACTACAAAAATGTCCATTTCATTGTTAAAATGTCTTTTTAAAAATGTTATCTTACTGTTCAAAGTATTATATATGCCCTCCTTTCCCCCACTTTAATCCCTTTCACCTCGTGCCAGCCCCCACTAAAATGTCTTTAAATCACAACAGAGGACAGGCTAGCAGCTTTAAGATTTTTTAAAAAAGTATTTTAAAGAGCTACGACTTGATACTCTAGCCAACTGAAGATCATCAGAAGTGACCCATTTCCCTATGTGCCTGCTTGAAGCACATCAGCTCCACTGAGGTCTGGCTCCACTACTACCTCTTCTGGGAGCTTCTCTCTATCCCTTAGCCCCCAGGGATCTCTCTCCTTCAGAGCCCTCTTCTGGAACAGTCATGTGACAATGTCAAATATGGTTTAGAATGTGAGTTTTCAGGGCTTATGTCATACTTCCTAACTAAACTCCTGGGTCCTATTCTGTGTCCCCACAGCACCTTACCTACTGCAGGCGGTCAATATTCACTGACGAGTGCCTTGATGGATGCGTTTCCATCAGGCCGTCATAGATAAGGGTGGGCTTATCTACCTACCTTTAAGATTTCGGTGTCTGAAACCATGGTTACTTGTCGCTTGATTTCAGGCTCCATATTCACGGGGTCTTCCTCCTTGAATTCAGGGTCTGTACACATGGGAACTTCCTGCGTGGATTCAGGGTCTGTACACATAGGATCTTCCTGCTTAGACTCAGGGTCCGTACACACAGGACTTTCTTGCTTGGATCCAGAATCTGTACTCTCAGGACTTCCTTGCTTGGATTCAGGGTCTGAACTCTCAGGACTTTCTTGCTTGGATTCAGGGTCTGAACTCACGGATATGATCTGCTTGTCCAAAGTTGTTATAGCTTTGGCTTTTGGGGAAATCCATGGAGATTTCTGTCCTGGTAAAAGATATGATGCCATCCCCTTATAAAAAAGAGCTTTGTTTGGTCCCAAAGGTAACATCTCTTCCAGCTTTTTCTCACCTTGATATAAGCGAAGGACTTTAGCTATGTGGTCTGCTACAGCTAAGATGACGTTGCCTCTCCTGTCACAGTTCTCCTTCACAGAGGTATAGAAGGACAAGCACTTGTACCGAAAGGTCTCAAACATGCCTTCCGGGACGACGTCGTTGCCCAGCAGGCAGGCCAGAAGGGGAAGGTCTGCCAGGCAGAGGCCCAGACTCGCACAGAGCTTCTCCCTACAGAGCATGACAGTGCTGAGGCTGTCCAGGCAGAGCTCACTGATGGAAAAGTAGGGACAGGAGTCATAAATTAAGTAGTCGGTGTCTTCTCCGAGGATCCCTAGACAGTTGTTCTGGAGGCCGTAAGAAGCCACCTCATAGTCAGCCTCCTGTAAGGAGCACAGGGTTTCCTGACCCAGCGTCTTCAGAGCAAACCGCGTGAAGATGGCCAGCCCCGAGGGGATGAAGAACATGCTCCTGCTGGGCTGTTCCCTGTGCGTCTTGATATAATGGAAAATCCGGGCAATCTCCCTGTTGTTCTTGAGTCTCCGTTTCACCCACACATCTCTCTTCTCCTTCTCCACCATGCCATCAAAGAAGAATACCAACTTGATGCCAACATCTGTAAAAGTTCTCACAAAATCTCGCAGGACAGAAAAGTATTCCTTCCACTGGCCACCGCAAACCCATGACTCAGGGGTGTACCAGTACCTGAGACAGCACATGGCGTCCACCACGATGGTGGGCGTGCATCCGGGATGCTTGCTTTGGTGCTGCTCGGCCAGCTCTTTGAAATTCACTGTTGTACATACATGTGGGCAGCTGCTTGCCACAAACCCCTGCAAACCTCTCACACCCATGACTGACCTCCCAGAAGGATCTGGAAAGGAAAGGAAAGGAAAGGAAACCAGTTATTATGGCACCTTACAAAGCCCACACAGACAATGGTGAATAGCCATTCTCTATCAGGAGCCTAAAGTTTTCCATAAAAACACGTGAGGAACTTTAGCTAAGTGTAAATTACTTGAGTTGGACTTTTCAAAGATAACATAGTGTAGCTTCTTTTTAAGATTTTAGCTAAGACTCTTATTTAAGAGATTTCTCAAATGGATTCAAAACAGGCTAACAGTTTTCAAAAAAGTAGTATTTTCCATCTAGGAACCCAAATAGAAGTTAACTCTGAAAACCTAAAAACAAAAATGGCTATTTCTCAAAATAATTTTGCTGAGTTGAAAGAAGCCAGATTTTTAAAAAAGTACACACTATGATTCCATTTGAATATAAATTTTTGGTTCATTGAGAGCTGAGCTCATTTGAAGTGGCAGAGAGCATCTGGGTGGGGGCAAGTTAGAGGGAGGGATTTACAAAGGGGACTTTTGGGGTGATGGTTCCATTCATTACCTTGATTGTAGTGATGCTATCATGGGTAAACACATGTTACCTGTAAACTCAGCCTGTGCAGTTTCCTCTATGTCAACTACACCTCAATAAAGGGGTTGAAAAGAGAACTAGCTGGCTCTAACAACACTGGTGTCAGGGGCACTGCCCACCAGCAGTCAGAAATCCACATGTAAGTTAAGTCAGCCTCCTCCAACCTCAAGTAAACAAATACAGTACATAAAAGTTCACTATGGCCCAGCCGATGTGGCTCAGTGGTTGAGCACTGGCCCAGGGGCCAGGAGGTCACAGTTCAACTCCTGGTCAAGGCACATGCCTGGGTTGTGGGCTCGGTCTCCTGTAGGCGGCGTGCAGGAGGCAGCCCATCTGTTTCTCTCTCATCAATGTTTCTATCCATCCCCCTTTCTCTAAAATCAATAAAAAAATATATTTTTTAAAGGTTCACTAAGGCAAATGTGTCTAACATCTGCGATGGTGAATAAGTCCACCGCACAGCTGCGCACGCCCCGTCCACCTCCATCTCCACAACAACGTGACACTGACAAGGCTGACTCTGCGCCACAAATGAAGACGCTGCATGTAAGTCAATTGTCAGGGAAAAAGCACGGGCACTGATGATGGTTTGAGAACTGCCTGTTGGTGGGCAGTGGCCCCATCGGAAGCTGAAGTTATCTGTTTAATAGCCATTAAGTGAGAAATACATAAAAACTGAATGGATATAACACACATTTATGTTGAAATGTAGAGGTCTTGCTCATTAAGTTATTAAATATAATGGAACACATGCATCCACACACCAAGACCATGTAGAGCTCTTGCTAGACAAACAGGCATTTATCTTGGGAGCATTATCAAGTAATGCAACTTTGGATCATTATCGCAACGAGAAGGCGGTTACAGTTCGGACCTCCGGGCATGGACCCCACATCTAGGAAGGGTACAACATACTTCTGAAGCAGAGGGGCGTTCTTATGACACTCCGGCGGGAGCTAGGTACACGTCTGGAAAGGGTGTAAAAGACTTCTCCAGGCCATCACTCTATGCCTAGCTTTGGAAAGAGCAGGCCTGTCAGGTTTGTTGACAACGAGGAAGCAAAAGTAAATGACAAACTGTGCGTGTGACCAGGTTTCCATCCTCTCGCCAGGCTCCAGGCTGGGTGCTGCCGACCCCCCTCCTGAGGCCCACCAGCAGCCAGGGGCGCAGCAGACCCTGCCCTCACCCCAGCTCCCACAGGCGGGGCCCCCATCTGTGCCGCCGCCCACCATGCTTGGGCTGGCTGCCTTCCCTCACCAACAAAAAGGATTTTTGTTTCAAGCATTTTTCTACTAAAACTGCAAGTGACAACACTGAGTTTCCAAAACACTCTCCTCTTTATTTTACAGAGTCGGGCTCAGCTCTGCTTTGATTTCATTCAAATGTTTTTCCTCCTTTCTCACCCCAGCAATGAAAAGCTCACTATTTTAATTAAACACACACAGTTTTTTCCTGTTTTTCACACTGCCAATCTCTCCCATTTTGAATCACAAACTACCTCAGGAATGTTACCTTACAATGTGCTCTTGTGTGGCATTTGCAAAGAAAAATTCGGAGACACAAAGATCTGGGAACCTGTGACAGCAGCGGGGCCTTCCGTTTTCAGCTCAATATGTCACACACCACACCACCACCTGTCAACACAGGCCGAGTGGTGGGAAAGGAAATGCTAAAGAGATAATTCTGTGGCCCTGGCCACAGGGTGGCTTGAGTAGTTGGAGCGTAGCTCCATACATCAAAAGGTTGGTTTGATTCCTGGGCCGGGCACACACCAGGTTGCGAGTTCAATCCCTGGTTGAGGTGTATAGGAGGTAACCAATGGGTATTTCTTTCTCTCTCTCCCTTCTTCTCTAAAATCAATAAAAAACATATCCTCTGGTGAGAATTAAAAAAATATTTTTAAAAAAGATTATTTTGTGGCCATTACCTTTTTAACAATATTTTTGCTTTTAAATTGGTAAGAGTAATACTGAGGTGTTTTTCATTCTCTACCATTAAAGATTATTTAAATACATACATGTATATATAATTTAATTTATTCTACCTGTAAACTATAAGAAAATTTTCACTGCCAAGAAAGAAAACAGAAGTTATGTCTCCTTCGGTAGGAATCATATTGCCCAAAACACAGCCTGGGAGACAGGTGTCTCCATGTGGGCCTCTCCAGGGCAGACGTCACTGTCACCCCCGGCACCAGCAGTGTCTGCCGTGCGAGGGCCACTATTTGTGAGTGAAGAAATGAAGGATCAAAGGGCAGGTGTGCAAAGAGAGGTCACTGTCACCCCCGGCACCAGCAGTGTCTGCCGTGCGAGGGCCAGTATTTGTGAGTGAAGAAATGAAGGATCAAAGGGCAGGTGTGCAAAGAGAGGTCACTGTCACCCCCGGCACCAGCAGTGTCTGCCGTGCGAGGGCCAGTATTTGTGAGTGAAGAAATGAAGGCATCAAGGGCAGGTGTGCAAAGAGAGGTCGCTGTCACCCCCGCACCAGCAGTGTCTGCCGTGCGAGGGCCAGTATTTGTGAGTGAATAAATGAAGGATCAAAGGGCAGGTGTGCAAAGAGAGGTCAGGAATCACCAAGTGTGGGCAGAGGGGGAGTCACCAGTAGGCCCACGTCCTCAAGCAGCACCAGTGCCGGACATCGCACAGAAGGGCTGCCACAGGCACACAGGGAGCCATCCAGAGGGGCCTCACCGCCAGGAACAGCCTCACTGTCCTGACAGCCAGACCAATCCCAGGAACTGGGTTGCAGCAAATGAAGAAGTGGACAGAAGACAAGTCCAGAAGCTCCTTTATTCACAATCTTTCAGCAGACAGAGAAATGGAGAGAGGCATGCCTCAGCAAAAACATATCAGCCCAACCTGCACCGACAGGTCCGGAGCCAATCCAGACATAGGGACAAATGGACTCAGAGCCAGCCATTGGACACATCCCATGCGCAGAGCAGCATCTGCAGGACAGCCGGTCCCAGTGGTTGTAGCCCCTTAAGACATGGACAGTGTTTCCCCTCTGCCCCCCACTCCCCCAACCAATTTGGAGACAAAGCAGGTTCATGTTCTACAGAGCAATCAAACCATAACCTTGGACTTATCTTTATCAAATAATCTGTCTCCACAAGCCCAAAATCTACAAACAAGCAACACCAGTGTCTGGTCTCTGATCAGGAGTGAAGAGGAAAGCCAGTACACCCTGGTGCCAGGTGGATGTTCATCAGTGGCCCTGGATGACTAGGATGAATCAGTCCTTTCGTTCCCTGCTTCATTTCTGCGTCTTCAATGACCACATGCTGGCTGGGCCTTGGTCCACCTAGGGAGACCCCCCAGGGGCGCTTTCCTCCCCGCTCGCCCCACCAAAATAAAAGCAATTGATGGGGAATCCGTACACAGAAGGGTGTGAACAGGGATTGAGGGTTCCAAGAGGATTGTCTCAGGGCAGCTTGTGGGACAGCGTTGGCTCGATGTCTCCTGAGTATTTATGGATCCACAAACAACCAGATGAGCAAGTAAGCTAAGGGCAGCTGCCACTCAGGTGGTCCCCTCTCTGAGGGCTGTCCACAGGCTCACTGGGCACTGATAGACACTCTCCTGGACCAACATCAAGCAGGCTCCCCAGGGCCCTCTTCTCCACAAGGCACAATCTTAGCCTTCCTGCTGGCCCTGCCCAGTCCAGTTGACTCAAGAATCCTACTGAGTCAGTGTAGAGAGAGAATCCCCTGCCCGATTCTTGCTGATCCTTCACTCTGCCTGTTGGCAGATGCCTCTGCCCTATCTGAAGTTGAGCCCTACCTCTACCTCCTATGGCAAGTTTGGAATAAAGTCTTCCTTATTTTCTTAATTGTCAGAGTAAGAAGTTTACACAAGAAATGGGAAGCCTGAAGTTACCACCATGTACTTGGCTATGCCCAGGTACAAGTCCAGACTCGGATGCCCTGGAAGACCTCCCACAGCTGCCATGACCACTGGTGCCAAGAGTCAGACTGGTGCAAAGAAGATGCAGACGCCCAGGAGCTGGTGGCAGACCCTGCACACTGTATCCTGGGAAGACGGGGCAGACGCTGGGCAATACTGACGACAGAAGGAAAAGCTCTGGAATAAAACCACACTAAGCCCAACCTCCACGTCCTTGCAATGAAACTCTGAGCAAGTTACCTTATCCTATATGCTTCATTTTTCTTATCTGCAAAGTGAGCTCTACAAGACCGACTTCATAAATTGGTGTGATGTGATTTCATTTAGATTATAAATTTATTCATTAAACATTTCTCATTGGTTGCCTCAGGGTTTAGTAAAATCTACCCAGTCCAAAATTCTTAAATTATCTTAAAATAAAGCCATATAAATATGAGGGTGTATTATACTTATGATTTTTTTAAGCTAGATTACTTTTTAACATTGGAAAAATTTTTTTCTGGAAAAGTAGCTGTGAGAAATAAAGTAGCCATGTTCTTTGCAGAAACTCATAGAACAAAGGAAAAAAACCACTCATAGCCTCATCTCCCAAAAATAAGGACAATAAACATTTTAGAGTATATATTTCTAAAAATTGGGATCATACTTCTCTATAACTATTTTGTGTCTTAATTTAATAGGTGATACATGTTGCCAAGTCAGAAGGTTGACCTGTTATGGTGTAATTTTTAATGGGTGCACAGTGTGTTGTAGTGAGTTCTCAACACTACTGCTGGACATTTATGCCATCTCCTATATTGCAAGCCATACATAAGAATGTGAGTCACATCCATGCATAAAAATCTCATTTCCTTGGGATGAATCTTAGATGTGAAACTGCTGAGGCGAAGGAAAAGCACATCCTGGTAATTCTTCTCCAACAGGCTGTCAGTCTGTAGTTGTACCTCGTTAGCACTCAGCTGTCCTCACCACCACTAGGGCAGTTATCTGAACATAAATCTGGTTTACTCAGTCATTGAGTCATTGCTAGAGGCCCAGCAAACGCGACAGCAGCCACTCTAGCAGGAAAATGTCCAACAGGCAACAAGCACTTGACTTAACTGTAGGGCAGAGAAGGGCAAAGCATGTGAATGGGGGGAACACTAAGTAGGAAGACCCAGGACAGGTCCAGGACCCATCCTGAGTGTCCCGATGGAGACAGGAGAGCAGGCGAGGCCTGAAGCAAGAGTGGTAAGTGATAACTTCTTTGAAGTCCATAAGGTGTCTTTTTTATTATTAAACTAGAGGCCCAGTGCACAGATTCGTGCACTGGTGGGGCCCCTCAGCCTGGTCTGCTCTTTCTCGAAATCTGGGACCACTTGGGGGTTGTCAGACTGCTGGTTCAGTCGATCCGAGGACTGTAGTAGTGCATGAAGAGACAGGCAGCCAGGGAGGAGCCCAAGCTGGGGCCCGGCAACACCCCGCTCCTGCTCATCCCGGCCCGCTGTGCCTGCCATTGCTGCCGCTCAGTGGCGCTGCCGTGGAGGCGGGAGAGGCTCCTGCTGCCACAGCTGCACTTGCTAGTCATGAGCTTGGCTCCTGCTGTGGGAGCGCACTGACCACCAGGGAGCAGCTCCTGCGTTGAGCGTCTGCCCCCTGGTGGTCTGTGTGCATCATAACAAATGGTCAACCAGTTGAGCAGTAGACTGGTCATAACGGTTGCTTAGGCTTTTATTATATAGAGGCCCAGTGCACAAAAATTTGTGCACTCGGGGGGTAGGGGGAGCCCTCAGCCCGGCCTGTGCCCTCTAGCAGTCTGGGACCCCTCGGGAGATAACGACCTGCTGGCTTAGGCTTCTCCCGGGTGAGAGAGGGCAGGCCCAATCCCTAGGTGCAGCCCCTGGTCGGGCTCAGAGCAGGGCCGATTGGGGAGTTGGGG
>NW_006284844.1:114162-117408 GCF_000327345.1 Myotis davidii
AGAAGCTCCCGCCCCCGCCACTGTGCTCGCCAGCTGTGAGCCCAGCTTCTGGCTGGGCAGCGCTCCCCCTGTGGGAGCACACTGACCATCAGGGGGCAGCTTCTATGTTGAGCATCTGCCCCCTGGTGGTCAGTTCATGTCATAGTGACCGGTTATTCCACCCTTTGGTCGATTTGCATATTAGTCTTTTATTATATAGGACTAGAGGCCCGGTGCACAAAAATTTGTGCCACTCGGGGGGGGAGAGGGGATGCCTCAGCCCGGCCTGTGCCCTCTCACAGTCTGGGCCCCCTCGGGAGATAACGACCTGCTGGCTTAGGCCTGCTCCCAAGTGGCAGAGGGCAGGCACAATCCCTAGGTGCAGTCCCTGGTCGGGCTCAGAGCAGGGCCGATTGGGGAGTTGGGCCGCCACCCCCTGTCATGCACAGAGCAGGGCCCATCAGGGGGGTTGGGGCTCTGAACCCTGTCACGCACAGAGCAGGGTCAATCAAGGGGTTGGGGAGCCCCCCCTTGTCATGCACAGAGCAGGGCCGATCAGGGGGTTGAGGAGCTCCACCCTGTCACTCACAGAGTAGGGCCGATAGGGGAGTTGGGGCACCGTCCCGTCACACTCAGGGCAGTGTCGATCAGGGGGTTGGGGCGCCGCCACTGTCACACTCAGGGCAGGGCCAATGGGGAGGTTATGGCTCTACCCCATCACACACAGAACAGGGCCCATGGGAGGGGGGGGTTAGGGCGCCGCACCGTCACACACAGAGCAGGGCGATCAGGGGGTTGGGGAGCTCTCCCCTATCAGGCACAGAGCAGGGCTGATCAGGGGGTTGGGGCACCTTCCCCTGTCACGAACAGAGCAGTGAGGATAGGGAGGTTGTGGCCCCGCCCCCTGTCACACACAGAGCCGCGGGCGATCAGGGGGTTTGGGCGCTGCCCCGTCATGCTGGTCCTGGTGCCGGGAGGCCTCTCCGCTCTGCTGATCCCGGTGCTGGAAGGCATATTACCCTTTTACTATATAGGATAGAGGCCTGGTGCATGGGTGGGTGCCGGCTGGTTTGCCCTGAAGGGGGTCCTGGATCAGGGGGGGGGTCCCCACTGGGGTGCCTGGCCAATCTGGGTGAGGGGCTGAGGGCTGTTTTCAGGCCGACTGAAGCTCCCAACCGCTCCTTTTTTTCTTTTCTTTTTTTTTATTCTGGGCCAGCTTTAGCTCTGGCTCCAGCTCTGAGGCTTCTGCTGCTGAAAGAAGGTATCTGGTTTGTTTCGGTTCTATAGTCGAAACTCTGTATCAACTCCAGCTCTGAGATCCCGGCTAGCTGAAAGCTGGTTTCTGGGTGTGTTTTTTTTTTAGCTTCTATATTCGTTACAATGTTTCTTAAACTGCAAGCTCAGGGGCCGGCAAAGCAGGCAGGGAGCGTTGGTTTCCTCCATCACTGAAGCAAGCAAGCCTCATGTTAGTTTCAAGCTGCCTGGCTGCCATCTTGGCTGGCAGTTAATTTGCATATCGCCCTGATTAGCCAATGGGAAGGGTAGCGGTCGTACGCCAATTACCATGTTTCTCTTTTATTATATAGATGGGTGTTTCTAAGGTGCTTAAAATATCTCTTCTATTAAATAGTTTAACCTGCAACTTTATGTGTTTTCCTCAAACCCAAAAGCTAAGTGTGGCTAGAAGCTCTGTTTAAGGAAACAGGAGTGAGCTGAGGCTGAGTGGGTAGGGCCAAGAGCAAAGGGGCGCAGACCACACAGGAGCTTACACTTCACCTGAGGGGAAAGCACCTGCATCTCAGAAACACTCCCCTGCCTTTCGTGGAGAAGGGATGGAGGCCGGCGAGACTGAGACAGATGAGGGGCTACTGTGGATGCTGGTGGACTGGCTGCCGGTATCCCACAGCCTCCCCATTTTGGAAGAACCTGAACACTAGAGGGTACAGAGTCCTACTTCCTACTGCAAAAGACTAGGGAGGGTGGAGAGACCATACGGTACCCAGATGAACCAAAGGCATGGGGTCCACATTCCCGCATGTGCTCAGTGTGCATTCAGCTCGGGCTTCCTGTGCTCTGGGCCGTGGGCTAGCAGCTGCGGACAAGGCAGTGAACCGGAGAGTCCCTGTCTCAGATCTGGATCTTTAAGAGGGAAGCAAAGGCTGAGTTGTTCAAGAAGAAGAAACACAGGTGTGTGTGTACATATGTCAAGATGCATAAAATCGTACACTTAAAATGTTTCCTTGTTCTATGAATTTTCTGCAAAGAACATGGCTACTTTCTACAATCAGAAAGCCCCACAGCAAACACCCCTGTAGTCCCTCTGGCACTTACCAGTATTGTGCAGACTCTCGGAAAAGGCACTTCTGCCCGCAAAGGCGGGAAGAGCTGGCCGGGCCAGCAGTGTCACAGGCAGTAACGGTGAAGCTGGACTGGAACCCACCTGCCTCTGAGTCTGTATTCCTTTCACTAGGACTCTAACGCCTAACACTTTGCATGTCAGTCCAGAGATCTGTCCTTCCAGAAGGTTCTCCCAGTCCCTGGGGCCCTGACAGAATGATCAAGAGGGCGGCAACCCAGATTTGGGCCCCTGGGGGCCCCCACCCTAGTTCCCCAATCCCCCTCAAGGGCCAATGAACCACAACCACTGTCACAGAATAAGAACATGTGCGCAGACCCGTCAACACGGAGGCCTCGTTTATCCCGATTTCAGGGTAAGAATCCACTATGAATTTTACATTCAGGAGCGAAAGCTAAAACACTGATTCATCAGAGGCTTCCGCAGGTTCTGGCTTACCATCTGCGGGCTGGCTATCGGTTCTAACAACACGCTCTAAGCCCGCAGGAGAGAAGTGTGGACGGGCACGCGAGGAGGCACACCCGGCCCGAGGAATGGGGACGCTGGCCTGGGAGAAGCAAAGGGCAGGAAAACTTTTAAAAAAGGAAGCTGACAGCCATACAATCTCCGCACCGCTGCTAGGGAAGCCGCGGGATGAGCCTAGAGCTCTGCACGCCCTCTCCGGGGGGCACCTCGCCTCCAGCCCCCACCCCCGGGTTTTCCCGGTTCTACCCGCGACCACCACGTCTCCTGAGTGTCCAGCCTCAACCTGACACCCACTCTCTCCTCCGCGGGGCGGGATGGCTCCCCTTCCCTCCCACCCCCACACGGACTATCCAAACGCGGCCCAAAACCCCTCCCCCACGACGCAGACGCTGCCTTCGTGCACGTTCCTGGGCGGCGAGCCGTCACCCTTCGGTACCCGAGGGTCC
>NW_006284844.1:117633-118751 GCF_000327345.1 Myotis davidii
GGAGGCCGCGCAGCTGCCATAGTTGAAGTCGCTCTCGATGGAGGAGCAGGGGTAGCGGGGATCAGAGTCGGCCATGTCAGCAATGGAACCCCAGCTCCCCACCGAATGACTAGAGCACACGGACCTCAACGGTCCTTGGTCACTTCCTGAGCAGCAGTCAGCCCGGACTGGGGATGAAACCCAAAACCTAAGTAGGTGCCCTGACAGAATGGAGCCCACAGCAGGGGCCAGGGCAGCCAGAGGGGTTTTGTTGAG
The DNA here is from genome assembly GCF_000327345.1 of Myotis davidii. Taxonomy (NCBI): domain Eukaryota; kingdom Metazoa; phylum Chordata; class Mammalia; order Chiroptera; family Vespertilionidae; genus Myotis; species Myotis davidii. Next base: position 117,889 of record NW_006284844.1, read on the forward strand.
GGGCCCTGACAGGCAAGCGTGCAGTGCACCGAGGTGAGCGGGACCCTGGTCCTGCAGCGCGTGTTCTCGAGGGACGGAGTGTGGACTCCAGGCCACGTCTCGGCCTCTTTTCACCTTCGGGACGAGCTCCCTGGGGCTCCGAGGCCAGGCAGCCTTCGCACTGTGCACAGCCCCCCTCCTCCGCCTGCAACGCCACCCACTTGCCCACAGCCAAGAGAACATCCTGGCAGCCAAGCGTGATGGCAGAAAAATAGCCTGGAAACCAGTCTCATTGATTTTGACAAACCAGCTACCAATAGCACCAAGTGAGGGTGCATCCCAAACACACTCTCGTGCGCAGTGTCAGGAACGCGAGCCCCAGGGAGCAGGACCCCGTGGGATGTTGCTCCTGCGGAGCCCAAAGCACTCGCAGATGCAGCACTCAAGGAACTAGCGAATGGAAGTGACGCCACATGCAGGCATTAAGCTACCGTATTTGCCGGCGTATAAGACGACTGGGCGTATAAGACGACCTCCTAACATTTCCACTCAAAATACAGAGTTTGTTATATACTCGCCGTATAAGACTACCCCCTCTTCCGCACACCTTCCACACACCAAATAAAAGGTAAAACAATATCAGATTTGATTTTAACATTTTAATTTATATTCAAATGCTTATGACATGCAGGAAAACTGTCACAAGGCTGTATGTAATCAAACATATACATAAAACAGTGCAAGTTTATTACCGGTAAACATACTGGTAATTCACTAAAGAAAACACACTCTATAGACTGGTACCGTAGATGCTTCTCAGGAACACAGGCAAGCAGCCCACAACCTAGAGGGACTGTCAATGATAGAAGTAAGATAACAAATAG
>NW_006284844.1:119139-121308 GCF_000327345.1 Myotis davidii
CGCTGCTGATGCCTGAACGGTATGTGGAATGAAGTGGGCGGGCATCGGGAGGCCACTATGGCACGGGGCAAGCACTATGGGCAGTCTATCTGAAGTGTACCTGGCGTATAAGACGACCCCCCACTTGGAGGCATATTTTTCAGGGCCAAAAAATCGTCTTATATGCCGGCAAATACGGTATTTGTGAAGAGACCTCTCCATTTGGCATACCAGGCTTTCATTTCCTGTTGATATATTTTTTTCCAAGTAAAATCAAATCGTGCGCCACACTTATTACTGGTTGGGTGCCTAGGGTTACACCAAGAAGTGTGTGAGACGGTCTCTAGTCCTACGGAGCGCACAGGGTGGTTGGGGAGACAAATATTAAGTTTAGAAAGCAAGCGAAGCCTAGAATAAGGCCTGTAACGTGTGATGAAGAAGGTGGTAAGGAAATGACGTGTGAACTGAGCCAGGAGGAAGGATGGGATCGGAGACGGGATGAGAAGAGGACTTCTAGACAGACAGAGCAAACCTAGGAAAGAGATGGAAGCAGGGACTCGGTGATGTGAGGGAGGACCCAGACTGCAGGCAGGAGGTTTGAACTCATGGACAGTGGAGGCAAGGGAGGCAGGTGCCCAACGCCCCCCTTATTCCTGAGTGAGTCCTGCCATTGGGCAGTCCTCATCCACTTGCAGAGCGTCCAAACCTTTCTGCCTCCCTCCTCAATATACACAGATGACCAAAGGTCAACAGACATTCGAGGAAGACGGGGAAAATGAAAAAAAAAACTGGAAGAAAAAATGTTATGGAAAACTTAATTATCTACAGTCTCTGAAGATAATATTACATCAATAAGTAAAGATATATAAAAAGCATTCAGAAAATAAGAGCTCTTGAAAATTCAGGAAGATATAACTTAAGTGCAAAAGTTGATAAAAAATAAGATAAAATTGATATATGTTAGACGGTAAAATAAAAAGAAAAAGACATGGGAAAAGAGAAAACATAAGAAAATTACAAGATTAAGAAGTTCAACATCTGAAAATAGCAATTACAGGAAAGAGAAAAGAGAAAATGAGGAAATTACTTATGAAATAATTCAAGAAAACTTGCCAGATGTAAAGACATGTTCTTATGTAGAAAGGTCAAACTAAATGCCCAGCACAACAAACCTGAAAAAGTCCACACCAGGGCACATCATCACACAATGTCAGACCTAGAAAGCTTCCATACAAGAAATAAAAGGGCCGTACTTAAGGCATTGGAAATCAGAAAGGCACGGAAATTCTCCATAGACTCTCAGGAAGCTGAAATTCAATAAGGCATTTTCTTCAAAATTCTGAAGAAATTAATTTTAACATGGAATTCTACTCTCAATGAGATTATTAGTTAAGTGGGAGCGAGAATAAAGATGTTTTCAAGGCATGCAGCTCAAAAATATTACCCACCAAATACTTCATTCCAGAGACATGCTGGAGGACATGCTCCAAAATGAAGAAGTCAAGAAAGGACTCTCCGGGGCCTGGAGAGCAGGAACCTGATGGAGGAGCAGCAAGAGGTCCCAGGATGCAGGCTGAGGACCATCTAGATGGGAGCAGGGGGCCCTGGAGACATGACTCCAGGAAAAGTGTGACCCAGCAAATACTTGATGTGTTTGAATATTTCAAAAGATCTGTAGAGTTTGGTGACAATAAGTAATAGACACATAAATAGGTCTCAGTTATCAGTAATGATTACACTATTTAATAAGGTAAATAGCGAGTGGTAAGTTAATCAAAAGGATGCTATAACCATTTTTGAGAAATGGGAGGTGATTTTATCTGTATTCATAAACGTGTGTTGAGGGGGACCAACGTTTTCCCACCCCAAAATATGCTTCCTGGGATGTTGATTTTAAGCCATTTATTAAGGAGCAAAAGACCCAGAAAGAACTTCTGGTCCTCCCCTTAGCTGCCTGAAGGGATCCAGGTAGAAAAACCTGCTCAGAGCAGAACAGCACCCCCTGAGCACCCTAATAAAGAAAGTGTTTACTGCATTTGCTCTCTCTCCTCTACCGTTGAATGACCAGCTTCCCCTTTGAAATCCCACACCCCTGCCTCCTCCTTCGTTCAAAATGGCAAATAAACCTCAACTACCCAATGCACCTTTGGGTCTCCTATTCTTATGGGACCCCCTCCCCGCCCTCCCCCC
>NW_006284844.1:121401-125460 GCF_000327345.1 Myotis davidii
TTTGACTCTTAGCTCAGCCAGAAGAACTTAGACGGCGGAGAAAGTGATTTTCCTTTGACCTAACAGTGTCTAGGAAAAGTTGCGGGGGCGGGGGAGGTGGGGGCGTTAAGCCCTCATCTGCTAGGTCAGAATGTCCACAGGCAATCCCCACAACTGGAAAAGAAAGACATCATATCAGAAACTTCATAGTTAAGGAAGGAATTTGGGGTGGGAATGTGTGGTGTGGGAAGTTGCTATTTTTTGTTAGAAATCTAGAAATACTATTTGAATTTTGAAATTTGTAAGTATGTTGCTCTGATAAAAGGAAAACATTGTAAATGTAAGTTTAACAACTGGGTAACTAGTACAAGTGGTTGTAAGTGGAACAATTGTTACTTTCTAAAGGCTTTTTAATTTGTTTTAATGCTATAATACACTACAGTGAAGGGAAGGAAAACCCAAACATTGCTTGCAGATCTCTTTCCTGGGAGACTAACAGAAAAGGTGCACATAGAAATCAGTGTAACAGGAGAAAAAAAAATTACGTGTGATTATTCACATATTTTACGACACATACAGACACTTTCGTGTGCCCTATTGTACACAGCAGCTTTACCAGTGGGGAGAGAACCTAAAACAGGAGATAAAGAATTTATGTAAAAGAGGAAAATAGGGGAGATAAGAAAGGAAAGGAAAACTGTAGGTTGAAAATAGGGAGAAGTTGGAACATGGAGAGATGAGGGGACCTGGGGAAAGGGTGGGATGCAGGACAGGTTTCTCTAGGTAACCAATTGACCCTTTACATAGCCTTCAAGGCTTATTTGGAATTAGCTTTAAATTTATTTTAATCATGAACTGAAGTTCTTTGAATGCAGCAACCACATGGGCCCTAGATTTTATTTAAATACTAGCTCACCATCTGAAAATTGGGAGAGAAAAAAGGCACATAAAAACATACTGACTTCTACATGGTTGATTCATGTCAAACATGACAAGTGTTTTACTGCTGATAAAAAGTGTGATATAGAGAGAACATGTCCTCTTCCTCTGAGAGCCATCCCGTGTCTGGCTGTGGCTTCTAGGTGGTGCAGGCATGGTGGGCGGGAGTGGGCAAAGCCTCAACCCACAAGCCACAAGTGTAGAGCAGAGGGAGCGCACCTCCTGTGCCCTGATGATGAGGTGGAACTAAAATTTACTAAGATCACGCTACCCCCTAAGGCAGCGGTTCTCAACCTGTGGGTCGCGACCCCTTTGGAGGTCGAACAACCCTTTCACAGGGGTCGCCTAAGACCATCGGAAAACACATCTACAATTACATATTGTTTTTGTGATTAGTCACTATGCTTTAATTATGTTCAATTTGTAACCATGAAATTGGGGGTCACCACAACATGAGAAACTGTATTAAAGGGTCGCGGCATTAGGAAGGTTGAGAACCACTGCCCTAATGCTATAAGCTCTAGGAGACAATGTCTTTCATTACTTGAACGCCAAACTTAACTACTCTAATAGTTAAGAGGACTGAGTGAGGGTGCAGCTGAAAGTCTGTTTCGGCTTCTGCCCATGAAGGAATAATTCCTACAGAACTCGTTCTTCCACTCTAAACCACTAGAAAACTAGACAAAGTATATGAGTTTACTATTTTCAGCTGGGAGACAACAGGGAGTGAAGGATGCAGATTCTTGAAAGGAAGGAACCATGGGATGAGCCCAAGGACTGCCCTGAAGTTCTGCCCAGGTCAGCAGCGAACATCCATGACACAGAAGGCTGGTCTTTTGATAAGAGCAGTGAAACTGATAAACCTGCAGCTGTACTGATGGGGATCAAAGCACAGATGACAGACTACCCAGGCTCACCTTGGAAAGTGGTGTTGGCTTTCCCTGTCCTGCGGGTAAGCAGGAGACTATTGGAGCAACTAAAGTTGAGACGGAGAAATTCCTTGAACCTTACCAATGACCAAACCTGACCAAAGAAGAAATAAAAAATCCAAGTAACCCTATAGTCCTTAAATGCTATCCTTATTTATTATATGGAATTTACAAGTAAAAACTTTCCACAAAGAACACTCCAGGCACAGTTGGACTCACCAGTGAATTCTCTCAAGCATGTAAGGAAGACATATTAATCCTAGGGCACACTTTCCAAAAATACAAGAGCAGGCAGACTTCTCTACCGCTGTACAGTTTAGATAACAGTCGAAAGTGTTACCCAGCAAGGCTTGCTGCTCTGTTTTCGAGGAAATAGGAGGCCAGGCTCAAATCAGTTTCCTGGATGCAGGGCTTGAGGCAAGACTTAAGGGTTCCAGCCCCGTCTTCCTGGACAGTGGACCTCGGCTCTGAGAGGTTCTGGTGTTCAGAACCCAGACCTCGGGTTCTAAGGACCAGTTGGAGCTAGTCCTGCAGTTACCAGAGCAGCCCCATGACCAGAGAGTGGATGAATAACAAGTGAGAACATGAAGCGGCCTTCTCGCTGCCCTGCGCAGGGTGCAGCCCAGTCTGGCTCAGCCCCAGCTTGGAAAGGTGACCGCCATTAGGTGCCTGGTTCCCCCATTTGCTAGACTGTGGGGGTTCAACGACGGCCTCTGCCTTAGTTCTAGCCACTGAGAAACACTATTGCTGGGTGCTTGGGAATCTGAAAACAGCCCCATTTGTTGCGTTGATTAACTTACTACTGTTCATAGGAGCAGTTCCAAGTGCCACTAAAACGAATGATAGTTTGTGATTGTTCCTAAAAAGTCCCGACACCCCAGCCATGCCCCTGCTTCCCTAGCAACAGCCGGATGCCACATGTGGAAAGCACTTCACAATCAGTTACTAGTGGTGATGACTGAGAAACAGCCCTTCCCCCGTTCCTATTTTCCTAAAGAAAATAGCATTTTGAAAACAAATCTTGATGGTGAGCCAGTGCATCCGAATTCTGTGTCCCCTGGGAGGAGGCACAGGGGCGGGGGAGGGGGCGTTAAGACCTAAAGTGCAGAGAAGGAAGGAAACCGTGGAACAGCAAGCACGCAGCCAGAAAGCAGGTTCTGCTTCTGAGATGAAGAAAATGTGTGGGTCGGAAGGTGGAAAACATGTGCCTACGTGTGCTCCCCCTTTTTCCTCCGATACTTGGGCTGTTTATTGGGGTCCCTTTCTCTCCAGCCCATTGACTGGAGCAGGGCTTTGCAAAGCCGGTCGCCTAGCAGCGAATGCAGAAGGCCCATTCATATGACAATGGCCGGAGAGGAAAGAAAGAGCGTGGTTTGTTTAAACTGCCTCTGTCTTCATTCACAGCCTGATGTCCGTCGGCTTTGTGACACCCACAATGGCACTAAAGGACTCATTGTGGCTGAAAACAAATCAAAACAGAAGAAGGGATGCTAAGATAAAAGAGTCATGCAGCAAAATTGCTAAAAAAGTCCAAGTCTTACATCTGAGATTTATGTTACCTCTTGGCTGTGTGGCCTACTGACCGGTGTTGATAAAAACCCCTAGAGTTTAATAAACAAAAAGATAAATGGGAACTTTATGTACATTTTTAAAGGCACCCACACAGAGGGATGGGTCTGCCCGGTTGCTGTGGGAGCTGTTTCATAATTACCGTTTTTTTGTTTACACAACATTTGGGGAGCCACGCTCCCCACTTGGTGTGCACTTTCCCGACAAACATACCCAGGCTCTGCCCATGGAGCCCAACAGCGTCCCCCGCCCAGGGGCCCCCAACCCCCACCGCACCCCGACCAACATCAGATGTTGCAGGAACCCACGCCCAGTTCAGTGGCAACAGGTGGAAGGTTGAATAGCTTCACACGTTTTATCGGGAGAGGGGGTGGGGAGAGAGAGGAAGAGGGGGGCGGAGGGCGGGCTTTTGGGAGCCGATTTAAGGATTAGATCAGATGTTATTGCTGGTGAAAAATTAAACAGCCCGGTGCTCTGGGAGCGCAGATTAATATATTTAGTGACCGCGCACAAAGGCCGCCCATTGTGGCCGCGTCTGAATGCCTGTGAATGGGACGGAGCATATGCAGCCTGTCGCCGCAGGTGCCCACATCTGTTCTCTCCGGGCAGATGCTCGCAGGAAGGGGGTGGGGAGGCCGGGAAG
>NW_006284844.1:126165-128792 GCF_000327345.1 Myotis davidii
GAGGGGCCCACCTTCCTGCCTCGGCCGCGCGGAGCCACGCGCCCGGCCCTTTCTCATGCAAATGCGCACATGCCTTCGCTGTGCTCCGCGCACCCGCTCAGGTGGCGGCGCCCCAAACGCACCGCACCCCAAACAACAAAACCAACCCCGTGCGGCTGAGGCTTTCCTTCCTCCCTCGCCCCCGCCGCTGCCGCCTGAGGAGAGGAGAGGTTATGAAACACGCGGGACCCTCCACGGGGCAGTCCGGGCCGCGGCCCCACTCGCGGGTCTCCGCGGTCCAGCCTGCGGTTATGCAACGGAGAAGGCATCGGAGGAGCTGTCAGGGGGACTGTGTCCTCCCCCACACTCACCTCCGGGTCGCAGTCCTGGGTGTGGGTGTGGGTGTGGGGTCCCTGGAGGGCGGGGGCCTGTGGGGCAGAAGGGTCGGGGTGTTTACCACCAGCCAGAGGGAAGCCTCGGGGTCTGAATATACGCTAGATGCGGCCCTTCCCTTTCTGGCTGTGGATGGCTGGCTTAGGTCAGCGATTTCAACCATTTTCATCTCGTGCCACATAAACTAATTACTGAAATGCTGCAGCACACCAAAAAAATATATTTTTTTTGCCGACTTGACAAAAAAGGTATAATTTGGATTCATTCTCACCAGACAGCTATTGTGTTACCTGCTATCATTTTTTAAAATTTTATTTGGCAATCTAAGGGAAAAGAGGGGTCAGTGTCCCTGACTGAAGAGAGGAATTGCGTGCTTTAAAAACTCCTAGTTGAAAATCGCTGGCTTAGGTTAGAAGGCATCCTCAGCCAGTGAGGTCCAGGCATGAGACAAGTGTCACCAGGTCTCCACTACATTTGGGGCCGTGTGCCCCTTAGCAGTGCATGGGCTCTGGGACTTGGTCCTGGAGAAGAAGGGGGAAACGCCGTGACACCTACAGGGCGCAGACAGAAGCTTTCCTGGACCCCGCTCCATCCTCTGCTGCTGGAACCGCCTGAGGACTGTGGCTGGAGAAGAGCCGCAGAGGGTGTGTGGTGGAGATGTGATGCTCATACTAATTAATACACATGCTGTGGGCGCCTTCCTTTCCTCCTTCCCTTTCAAGTAAGCTGGCATGTTTGACCAACACCAGATTTGCTTCCTGGAAGTTTTTTATTTTGTTGTTCTGAACAAGGACCCTAATTCTTCTTTGGAATAAGAGAACCTCTCTGTTGGGTATACAGTGAAAACACAAACCCCACTCCAGTCTCCAGATTTGTTGACATAGAAAACTGAATGTGTGGCCGCCTAGAGTCGGAAGCCCAATCCGGGCATTGTTGACTGCAGTCTGCCCTGGCCTCCCACGCCCACCGCCAGCCACCACACACACACCTGAGAAGAGAACCTTCCTTTGGGCGGCCACAGGCACAGGTCACACTCACTGCTGAGGGTGGACATGTTTCATGTGATAACGTGGCCCAATGGCACAGTTGATAAAATAACCAGTGTGTCCGGCAAGCAGAGAACTCACTGTGGTGGTTGTGGCAGGTCCTGCCCTAGCCACTGGGCCATCCGGACTCTGAGCTACGCGTGCCTGGTGGGAACAACCCACCCAGCGGGAAGTCCCTCTCTCCTGTGTCTGATGTGTTGGTGCCTTCTCAGCCCTAATGAGCCTCACTTTGTACAGTGAATTTGCTGAGACATCAAAAAGTATTTAAAAGAAAGTTTCCTGCTTTTTTCCTAATGAGCAAGGTGAGGATTTATAGTGTGTGGGGAGGGACACTGGCTGTGAGGGCTGACACAGAGTGAGTCTATTTAACATACGGTAGCTTAAGCTCCTGGCTGCATTTGGGGGGTTCGGAGCGCTGGGTTGTGGGAGTATAGAGACATGCAGTTAGGGAGTGAAAAAACGCCATTTGGTTCGGAGCAGATGGCTGGCTAGGGGGCTGATGGCGTCTAAAGGCGTGTCATCCCCTTCAGCCCGAGTCCCCAAGGGCTCCCCTTGTCTTCCCAATCAATGAAAATTAAAGTGCAAAGAAAGGGTGAATAGTTGGACCTCGAGTCTCTCCTTTGTTCATCTCAGCCACTGGTGTGCAGGAGTTAAACTACAACAGGCTCCCATAGAAACACCAAGTTAAACAGTCTCCTCAGCTCAGCTTCCAAAGGCAGGGGGAGCCCACGTGGAGTGGGAGGAGGAGGAGGAGGAGGAGAGAAGGGGAAGAAGAAAGGAGGAAAGAAGAGCAGGCGAGGAGGAAGGAGAAAGACCCGTTCTGCTTGATTTCCCCGATACAGAATCGTGTGGCATAAATTAAGTGGGAAAAGAATGAACGCTTTGGGCAGGATTCTGATGGATTTTACGATGCCTTTCAGTTCCGCTTTGCTGCTGTAATCGAGAAATCTGTGCCGTGTCAATTTAACAAATACTTGGTGCTGAGGGGGGTTTGTTAAAGATTTGGGGCAAGCCCCCCCCCCAGGTTTAAGCCCTGGGGGTGGGACATATTTCCAGTTTTCTAAACTGCATTCAAACGAGCCTGTTTCCTATTCCATTTTCTAATTAAAAGGTTCCTGAACTTCATTTCTGACTGCGTCTACTCCCAGCCTCTGAAGCACAGAGCACTCAGAGTCCACACTCCTCTCTCCCTCTTGTCTCTCTTGCTCC
>NW_006284844.1:129010-130408 GCF_000327345.1 Myotis davidii
GCACCGCCCCCCCCCCCGCCACTCCCCCGCAAGGAAAACCAGTTTCCATGCTGTGGGGAGCAGAGTTGCAGAGGAAACATGGATGTCATGAAAAAAAAGCTGCTGACACTAGGTGGCAAGATTAAATTAGGATTGGCCAGCCCGCCAGGGTGGTGAGTCCTTGCAAAGTCCCCCAGGCTGGCTGGGCTGGGAGTCCCTCTGTCCCTCTCTGGCACTTTTGAAGCTCCCATTTGTTCAGAACCAAACAGCAGGGGGTTCTGGTGGGGTCCTAGCCTGCCTTCCTCACCTCAGCCTTAAACGTGACTTCCGATGAACTCTTCGCTCCTCTAACAAGGCAGCAGTGGGGAGACTTGGTGGACAATGTCACCAAGTGATTCTCAGGTTGCTGTGTACAGTGGTCTGACTTAGGATCCACGAGACTGTGATCTTGACGTGGGTTGCAGTGAAAGCCCATTTGGCCAGGAGTGCGTGCGGTTCCCACCAATAAGGGGCTGGAGCGAGGCCACCGTGGCCGCTCCTGGCTGTGCTGTGGTCCAAGGGACACCTCCAGCGCTCGCACCTTCTGGCCGGAGGAAGCTGCTGCTGCTGCTGCTGCTGCTGCGTGTGTGTGTGTGCGCGCGCGCGCGCGTGTGTTGGGGATGTGAAGGCGGAGCAGCGGAGGGAAAGGGACTCGGACTGCGCCCCGCACAAAGCTGGGTGCCAGGGTAGGAGTGTGCGCCCCACCTTCCTTCTGGCTCGCGCCTGCGAGCAGGAGAGCAATTTAGAGAATTCATTGTGTGATACGTGTTCTCGGCCCAACCAATAAACTCATTTCCCTTAAAAAAAAAATGAAAACAAAAGTTCCAGTGTTTGACGGACGTGAAAAACCTCATAAGGTGATGGTTGTGCAGTGGTTGCGGGAGGGGGCCGGGCGAGGTCCCCGGAGCATGTGCCGGACATTGTCGCGGTGGCCGGGCGCGCGAAGGGAGCTCTCCCCGCATTGTGCGGAGCAGGTGCGGCCGCATTACCATACAGCTGAGCGCACAAAGAGCCACTGATTCCGGCTGCACAATAACAGGCCGCCCTAATGACAGCCACGCGAGCGACACATACCGAACTCACTTTTTACCAGGCGGAGGGAGGCCGGCGGGGAGACACCGGGAGAGAGGGCTGGGGACCCGGAAAGGAGGCGGTGGCTGGGAAGCGCGCGGGGAGGGTGTGCGTGAGCACAGGGACGAAGGGGCTGTCGTTGACGGCGTCGGTATCTCTGGGCGGGGGGACGCCGCGGGGAGACCGGGAGAGAGGGCTGGGGACCCGGAAAGGAGGCGGTGGCTGGGAAGCGCGCGGGGAGGGTGTGCGTGAGCACAGGGACGAAGGGGCTGTCGTTGACGGCGTCGGTATCTCTGGGCGGGGGGGCGC
>NW_006284844.1:131993-133939 GCF_000327345.1 Myotis davidii
GGGGGAGGCCCAGAGGGGGGCGGACCCTCCCGTGTCCGGACTCTGTGCCCAGCCCCGGTCCCAGGAGCCCTTCCGTGGGAAGGCCCGAGGCCCCTGCTGAGTTGGGCTGGTCGGGGCCAGCCTGGCGCGTGGCACCCCAGGACCTCCGCGTGGGTCCACCACCTGCAGACCGAGGACAGCCGTGCCTGCTCCGCGCAGTCTCTTTCTCTCTCTCTCTCTCTCTCTCTTTACGTGATATCCTGTACTAACAGGCTGAAAAAACACGCCAGGAAATCACTCTTTAAAAAGTTCTTCCATTTCCTTGAGGAAAGTGAAAACACCGCCCAGGTCGCTAGCAGCCACAGGGCTCCCTGATGTGTCCCCAAAGCTCAGTGTTAAGAGAAGGTTCTAGTTTTCCTTGTCTCCCCGCTTCTCCCAGGGCACCTTCTCTCTGATCATCGAAGCTCTGCACACAGATTCTCCCGACGACCTCGCCACAGGTAAACACAACCCCCCACCCCCCAGCACTCTGCGAACCCCTGTGCCTGTGGCTGGGTCCTGGACCCTTACTCTGCACGGAGCCACCGGGCAACGGGTCTCGGTGCCCCCGCAGGGTGGTCCCCGCCCTGTCCAGCCTCCGGTGCAGAGTCCGCACTCACAGGCACCTCTCCTGCAGAAAACCCCGAGCGGCTCATCAGCCGGCTGGCCACACAGAGGCACCTGACGGTGGGCGAGGAGTGGTCGCAGGACCTGCACAGCAGCGGCCGTGCTGACCTCAAGTACTCCTATCGCTTCGTGTGCGACGAGCACTACTACGGGGAGGGCTGCTCAGTCTTCTGCCGCCCGCGGGATGATGCCTTCGGCCACTTCACCTGTGGGGAGCGGGGCGAGAAGGTGTGCAACCCTGGCTGGAGGGGCCAGTACTGCACCGAAGGTGGGTCCAGGGTCCGAGGGCTGCTCCCCTCAGCTTACTCCCTTCCCAGGGAGCGGAGGGGCTTCTGTGTGCCAGGATTCAGGCTGTTAGCACTAGAGAGGGGTTTCGTGGGGAAACCGAGTCTGGGGAGCCCTGGAGACTTGCCAAAACTTCAGTCAGCTGGTCTCAGGGTTGGGGTCAACTCAGACATTTTAACTTCCGCTATGGGAAGCTGCCCTTCTTAATCAGGGAGGATTTTGGAGACGGGCCAGGGGTCAGGAAGTCAGTGAGGGAAAGGGGGGAGGAAGGAAGGGAGGAACAGAGGGCAGCATGGGGTGTTGGCCGCTGTGAGCCAGTTCTCTGCTGGGGCAGCATCTCAGTGGAAAGTGCTAATTCTTCTCTGAAGTTGGGGCACTTGGCCTCTTCCCAGAGCTTGGGTGTTTGCAAACACCCATGTGATGTGCACAGGCTGTCTGATGTCACCCATGGGGTGGGTGCATGCGGAGGCCGGGGGTACCAGGCTTGCGTGGGGGGGGGGGACCCCTGGCACCTCGTCTGGGAAAGAAATGCCTTTACAAGGGACCTAGGCCTTCCTGCCCCGCATTCGGTTCTCCTGGCATCCAGGGCAGACCAGCAGCTGCTCTGCAGCACAGGGAACCAGAGCTGGGGAGTGGGGGCTGTGAGGACCCTGTAGGCTCCTGGGCCTGGTTCAGCTGGACCCTGGCAGGCCTCTCCCCAGCCTGCTCCGTACCCCCTGTTGCCTGCACAGCCGGGGATCGGGTTTCCCTGCAGTCAGGGTGGATCCTGGAGCTCCCAGACCCCAGGGAACCTTCCTTCTCCTGCCCTGGGGCAGGCAGCCTACCGGGAGGTGCACTCTCGAGTGGATCTATGCCTGGGGCGTGCGTGCCCTTCACTCTCCACCAGCTCCTTAAGCACTTGGAGTTCCACTCTGGCCTGAGCGGCTCTGTTGTCCTAAAAACTTGTGGAGCGGCTTGTTAATGAGTTTCATAACCAGGCATAACCAGACCAGGAAGCCAGCCAGCCCCCGCCTACC
>NW_006284844.1:134171-139905 GCF_000327345.1 Myotis davidii
CACAAACTCAAACTTTTTTCTTCTTATTCAAACACTGGAGTCTCTCCCCGCCCCCAGCCCGCGCGTGCCATCCATTAGATCCCGGCAGGGATAGGCGCAGGGACGCACGCCGGCTCCCATTGGCGGAAAGGGCGCGCGTGCATGTGTGTGTGTGGTGTGTACACGCCGGGGTGTGTGGGGTGGGGGCCGGGTGAGGGCCGTATTGTTGCACGGGGCAGCTGCTGGGAGAGAGCAGACAATGGAGCAGCTGTCCTGCCCTGGTCCCTGCAGACCAGCTGTCCACCCTTATCGACACACACACTTTCTGGGTATTAAGAGGTGGAGCTTTGTGCATAGAATTGGGAAGTGGGGGAGGAGATGGGGAAGGACTTCTGACCCTCTCTCAGAAGAAAAGGGGATGGGATGGGGGTGGGGGCTTCCTCCATCTTTTGTCCCTGAGCGGCCGTGTTAAGAAGAATGCTCGCCCGCCCGCCCCGGCTGAGTAAAGTCCATGGTTACCAGGCAGGTCGGAGATTAGTTCAGGGGCCATAGGGAGCCAGGCGAGTGCGGCCGCGGCCCTGTGGCCTTGGGAGCGCAGCTTGACCCGGCATTTTCTTTGCTGCAGCAATCTGCCTGCCCGGATGCGATGAGCAGCACGGGTTTTGTGACAAGCCAGGGGAGTGCAAGTAAGTCTGCAAAAGCCGTTTTCTCTGTCTCGTTGTCCTTGTACAGCGAGTGTGCATGTAGACTCTCCAGGTGATCACTTGTAAAATGCACGAGACTAGCTGGTGGGGCTGTTATTCGGGTGTTTCTACCCCCTACGTGTATGGAAAAGTGTAAGGTCACAGCTTGTCAGTCTGCTCAGCTCCCTGATTGTGGGAACGTACAGACAGCAGCTGAAAAATGACAGTTTACTTGGGGTCAGTCTTGGGGTGCATTAGAATCCCCTGGGGAGCTGCCAGATGACCCCAGGAGGCAGACCCTGGGGGCCCTAGGAGAGTCCCCTTCTTGTCTGTTTGAGAACCAGGTGCAGGTGCTGCTGATAGGCAGTTTCCTGTGAGCGGGAAATGCTTTGTCCCCCTGGGCAAAGATCGATGACTCCCTGACCCTGTCCTCTCTCCCCTCAGGTGCCGAGTGGGCTGGCAGGGCCGCTACTGTGACCAGTGCATTCGGTACCCGGGCTGTCTCCATGGCACCTGCCAGCAACCCTGGCAGTGCACCTGCCAGGAGGGCTGGGGGGGACTCTTCTGCAACCAGGGTGAGCCTCCAGTTCCCTGCAGGCAGCCAGGGCTCCAGCTCCTCCCTGGGAAGGTGCAGCCTTCCCGGCCTGACCTTGGACTTCCCTCCTCTTCCTGTCCCACCCCTCTCAGACCTCAACTACTGCACACACCACAAGCCCTGCAGGAACGGGGCCACCTGCACCAACACGGGCCAGGGGAGCTACACCTGCTCCTGCCGGCCTGGGTACACCGGGGCCACCTGTGAGGACGAGGTGGACGAGTGCGGGCCCAGCCCCTGCAGGAATGGGGGCAGCTGCACGGTGAGTCTGGGCGCATGGGTTGGGCTCCACGTGGGCCCTGGCTGGACACGGACCCCACGGGTCTGCGGAGCAGCTTTAAGGAGCTTTTCATCTTCCCCGTCACGTAGGATCTCGAGAACGGCTTCTCCTGCACCTGTGCACCCGGCTTCTATGGCAGCGTCTGCGAGCTGAGCGCCATGGCCTGTGCGGACGGGCCTTGCTTCAATGGGGGGCGCTGCTCCGACAACCCCGAGGGAGGCTACACCTGCCACTGCCCCGCAGGCTTTTCCGGCTTCAACTGCGAGAAGAAGGTGGACGCCTGCAGTTCCTCGCCCTGTGCCAATGGTAAGGGCAGCCCACGGAGGCCTCGTCACGGGCTCACATTTAACCTCAGGCCAGGCCCGTGGCTTTGCGAGCCACCTTGAGCTTACGGAGCCCTTACATCTGAACACAGGGACTCTCTGTAGGGGTTTTGGGGGGAGCCTGGAGGGAGGGCACAGAGCTCACTTGGGTCCCACGCCCCGGGGTGCCTGGGAGCAGGCCCCACTGCCACCCTCCAGCCAGCCACCTGGTTTGGAGGGAAGCCCAGCCCTGCACTGTCACCCAGGTAGCCGTCTTGTGTTGGTGTGTCTGCGGGGAAGTGTGGGTGGGACCCCCTAAGCACCTCACAGGGAGGGCAGCAGGCCCCGGACAGGCCGGCCTTTCTGGAAGCTTCCAGAGCTTCACCCTTAGGACAGCCTCGGGAGCCTCCCGGGAGGAGGCGTGTCAGTCGCTCGGATGGTGAGCCGTCCTGTGGCCATGCTCTGGTCCTGTGGCCCGGGGAGGCCGATGCCCCACTCTCGGCAGCAGTGGGCTCCGTGCGGACACGGCCCTGCTTCCTCCCTCTCACCCGGCTCCCTCCTGGGCTTGTAGCTGGGCTGCTAGTCGTCTCTGTTACCTGGTCCCTCGCTGGGCGGCTGTCGGGCTCAGGGAGGCAGGCAGGGTTGTGCACCCGCCCGACACAGCGTAGCCGCTCTGGGGCCACGAGTGGCGTTGTCATCAGTCACGGAGCCAGCGGCTCCCCTGTGGATCTGAGGGAGGCATAGGGTTCCTTACCTTGAGCTGCAACCCCCTGCAGGCCACAGGCTGGCTGTCCTGGTCTCTCCTGTGGGTCCCGCCGCGGCAGACACAGCCCGTGTTCCCTGTGTTTCAGGTGCGCAGTGTGTGGACTTGGGCGACGCCTACATGTGCCGCTGCCGGGCCGGTTTCTCGGGGCGGCACTGCCAGGACAATGTGGATGACTGCGCCTCCTCCCCCTGTGCCCACGGCGGCACCTGCCGGGACGGTGTGAACGAGTTCTCTTGCACCTGCCCGCCCGGCTACAGCGGCAGGAACTGCAGCACGCCCATCAGCCGGTGTGAGCACGCGCCCTGCCACAACGGCGCCACCTGCCACGAGAGGGCTCGCCGCTACCTGTGCGAGTGCGCCCGGGGCTACGGGGGCCCCAACTGCCAGTTCCTGCTCCCCGAGCTGCCGCCCCCGGCCCCCGAGGAGTACATGGAGGCTGGGCCCTTCCCCTGGGTAGCCGTCTGCGCGGGCGCGGTCCTGGTGCTCGTGCTGCTGCTGGGCTGTGCGGCCGCAGGGGTCTGCGTGCGGCTGCGGCTGCAGAAGGGCCCGCCCCTGGCCGACCCCTGCCACGGGGAGACGGAGACCATGAACAACCTGGCCAGCTGCCAGCGGGAGAAGGACGTGTCCGTCAGCATCATCGGGGCCACGCAGATCAAGAACACCAACAAGAAGGTGGACTTCCACGGGGACCACGGCAGCGGCAAGAACGGCCCCAAGGCCCGCTACCCCGGCGTGGACTATAACCTGGTGCCCGAGCCCAAGGGCGAGGATGCCGCCTCCAGGGACCCCCACAGCAAGCGTGATGCCAAGTGCCAGCTGCAGGGCTCTCCTGGGGAGGAGAAGAGCACCCCGACACTCAGGGGGTGAGTGCTGTGCATCAGGAGGGTCGTCGGGGAGGCCACCTGGGGAGGGCTCGCCGACACTCGGGCGTGCTTTGAGCCAAGCTGGACAAGGGTGTTCTCTGAGCTCTGGTTCAAACATGCTTGCCCGGCTGGTGTGGCTCAGTGGACTGAGCATCGACCTATGAACCAGGAGCTCACAGTTTGATTCCCGGTCAGGGCCCGGGTTGTGGGCTCCATCCCCAGGGTGGGTCATGCAGGAGCCGATTCATGATTCTCTCTCATCATTGATGTTTCTATCTATCTCTCCCATTCTCACTTCCTCTCTGAAATCAGTAGATTTAAAAAGAAATGTTTGCACATCTTATTGTGGTTCTGTTTTATTTTCCTTTCAGTAGGGATGCATCTGAAAGAAAAAGGCGGGACTCTGTGTACTCTGCTTCAAAAGACACCAAGTACCAGTCGGTGTTCGTCATATCAGAGAAGGACGAGTGTGTCATAGCCACTGAGGTGGGTGTGGGCACGGCCCTTGAAGGCACGTACGGGCTGTCAGTCTGGACTTTGAGCTAACTTCCCGTTCTGTCTCGTTGGCCCCTCTAGGTGTAAAATTGAGGTGATATGGCAAAATTCCCGTTTCTCTTAAACTACATAGAATTCCAAGGATCTATGCCCCAACGGATGCTGCTGAGAGGGAAAAGGAGGCCTTCGCGACGGCGGTGGGACGAGGCTCCAGAGGTCAGCCAGCGGGGGGCTGCAGGCTCGGGCTGCTCCAGGACGCCTGTTGCACTCTGCTTTTCGTGACGTCTCCATTGCACTATGGACAGTTGCTTCTAAGAAATATATATTTAAATGAGTGGATTAATGACGACATGAGACGCATGCACTGCCCGGAGTGTATATTTTGGATTCTTATGAGCCAGTCTTTCTTGAATTAGAACCACAAACACTGCCTTTATCGTCCTTTTTGATACTAAAATGTGTTTTTTTTTTCTAGGTGGGAAAAGATGTGTGTTATTTTTTGGACTTGTAAAAATATTTTTCATGATATCTGTAAAGCTTGAGTATTTTGTGATGTTCATTTTTTTTATAATTTAAATTTTTGGTAAATATGTACAAAGGCACTTCGGGTCTATGTGACTATATTTTTTGTATATAAATGTATTTATGGAATATTGTGCAAATGTTATTTGAGTTTTTTACTGTTTTGTTAATGAAGAAATTCCTTTTTAAAATATTTTTCCAAAATAAATATTATGAATGGCGGCCTGTGGCATGCTGGCTTTCTGAGCGAGGCCTCGAGAACAGACACGGCGGGGCCCCCGATTTTCCGTTTCTAACATCTGTGCTGGTTCCCTTGGATTGAGCGAAAGCCACCTTCCTGGCTCCTGGGCCCATTCCGAGGGCCTCCAGCTGTCACTGCGGGGACAGCCGAGGAGCCGCCCTGGTGGAAGCAGCCCCAGCCACTGGGCGACCCGCCACCCTCCTTCCGTCTTCCTTCCTAAGGACGGAACAGACGCCATGAGGAACGTTCACGGCAAAGACTCTGACTTAGAGTGATACCGATTCTCGGTTGGTTTGTGGGTTCATTTCCAGTTAATTCAAAAGAGTTAGTTGCCTTCTAATTCAATCCAGTTGTGATGGGTTAGCGACAGTAATAAGATTACCAGCGCTTGCTGCAGGCCAGGCCCCAGTTACGCCTTCTGTGAGCCATCTCGCTGGTCCTGGCGGTCCCGAGAGTGATGTCATTGCTGGTCATGCAGAGGGAACGGGTGTGGGGAGTGAAGTGACTTGTGCAGGTTTTTCCCCCCAAAATGTATTTTTATTGATTTCAGAGATGAAGGGAGTGGGGGGGAGGTTGTGCAGGGTTTGTAAGTGGCAGTGTCAACCTTGAAGTCTGGGAAGCTGGCTCCATGCGCCAGAGTGATCCTTGGTCATTGTCAGAAATGCTGGTGTCGTAGGTGGTTCTGAGGACGGGTGCAGGTATCGGCTCGCAGACTCGGGTGTCTTTCTGGGTTGGAGGGAACCGACCAACAGACTCCCTGGTCCCAGGGACAGGAGGTCTTTGCACTGGTCCTGATTGCATAATCAGAAGTTCTGGGATCTTCCTGAGGAGGAGAGGCTGGTGTGTGTGTGTGTGTGTGTGTGTGAACCGAGGCCCCCCTTCCTCGCCTTTGGCTGGTGCCCCTGGGGAGCGGGCTCTGACTTGGTGACTGTGCCCGGACTTCCTGCCTCTGAGTGACAGCCGTCAGAAGCTGTGGCAGTCACAACCAACTCCAGAGGGAGGGACACC